>NC_091474.1:9588532-9733532 GCF_036971445.1 Narcine bancroftii | reverse complement strand
AAGATGGAAGATCTTTGGGTTTCCATTGACAAAACCTTGTGCAAAGGTATTTTCTGGGACTTTTCCAATGTTGCGCAATACAATTTCCATATTCCAAATGTTATCCAAAATGATTAAAAAATGATGATAGTCTGAAAATATATTGCGTTCCTTATATTATCTAACATGGCTTCTTAATTCTTGCATTGCTTCTAATCAAATGATGTTGGCCAACAAGTTGTTACAAGTTTCCAAACTGCAAAAACTTCAAATTGTTTTAATTTATGATGACACAAAGATAAAATGTCTTCTACCCTGTTCTAAGAGGACAAGCAGACCAAGACCATCCTGCTCTGTCATCCAACATGTCATCCAACATCTGCCATTGACTCAACATCACTTTCACTCTCTACTTTGCAGTTCAAAAGAATGTACATCTCCACCATGAATTCTTGCAATGATTCTGCCTCTGCAGGTTTTGGAATTGAAAGTTCCAGAGTCTACATCCTCAGAAGAAATTCATGTCCATCTCTGTCACAAATGGCCAACTTCTTATTCTGAAATTATGCCCCTGTTTAAGAAGTCCTTACTAGTGGAAATGATCTCTCAATATCCACCCTGCCAATACCCCTAAGAATCATACATATTTTATTAAGATCACCGGTCATTCTTCTCAACTCTTTTAACTGTAGTCCCCTCAATCTCTCTTAATACATCAATGTTTTAATTCCAGGAATCAGCCTAGAAACCCTTCTCTGTACTACCTCCTTTGCAAGTATATCCCTTTATTAAAGTGGAGAGAGAAGCTGCCATTCACAAGGTCATGGCTGGTCCATAGCCTTGGCACAAGTTCATGTATGGTGTCAGCAACATTTGTAACACTCTGTACCACCTGCAGTAAAGGACAAGATTCCTAATTAGCTGTTACACCCTCATGCCAATCCTTGTGATTCCTGTTCTAGAGCTGCAGACCCCTTTGTTCTGTGGTATTTTGTCTCAACACATTTAATAATTTGTTTTTTCATACTTCTTCTAAACTTGATTACCTTGCATTTTCCTACTTAATTTGCCAAAGGTAAAATCTGCCTTTTCACCTTGCAAACCAGAGCATTCAAGGCACTTAAAAATAAATAAATCAGAATAAAACACCCCCTTCAGCAAATGATGGCTACACAGAATATAATGTCCAAATTAATCTAAACTTTGCTGATTGCAAATGATCTGTGGACCTCTATTCCCTGCCTACTTGCGTGTCTATCGAAAAGTCTCTTAAATGCTACTATTTTGTCTGCTTCCAACATTACTCTTGACCAGCCTGTTCCAGACACCTAGCACTCTGTATTAAAGAATTGCCCAAAAAATCTCCTTTAAACTCCTCCACCCCCCACCCCCACCTCCTTTAAATGCATGTGACATTTTCACTCTGAGACAAAGAAGATTCTGACGCTATCAATGCCTCTCATCACTTTAAGAAATTGCACAAGATCTCCCTTCAACCTCCAACTCTCCAGAGAAAGAACCCTCTCTTTATAGCTCAGGCAACATCCTGGTAAATCTCTTCAGTACTCTTTCAAAAGCTTCCACATCTTTCTCGTAATTGGGCAACTAGAAATGTGCACAATACTCACAAGTACAGTCTAACCAAAGTTTTGTATCACTACAACATGACTTGCTTCCTTTTATACTCAATGTCCCACCCAATAAAAGCCATCATACCAGATGCCTTCCTTCCCAACCTATCCATTTGCGAGGCCACTTTCAAGAAGCTGTGGAACTGACCCCCAGGTCCCTCTGCACATCAATGCTTTTAAGAGTTCTTGTCATTAACATGTTCAACTTACATTTGACATCAAAAAGTGCAACACTTTACACTTGTTTGAAAAACATCCACCATCTCCATAGTCGTCTCTTTCACCATTGTGAGATGTATGTCATCAATACCTCGTTTCTCCTTTTTTTTAAACTGATGTTAAAGTCTTTGAACTCTTCATTTAATCTAGATATCTAGTCGGCCACTATGCCTGAGAGGTTTTCTGTACCTTCAACCATAAAAAACAGACACAAAAGATTTATTTATTATCTCTTTAATTTCTGTATTGCCCAATATAATTTCTCCTGTCTCAGACAATAAGCAATCTTTGCTAACCTTGGCATTTCTTTCATATCTGTGGAACCTGTTTGTAGGATTCTCAAAAGGTGAAATAATTTTCTTATCAATTTCTCAGTCTGTCTTTTGCTGAAATCCGAAAGTTTCCAGTTCTAAAGTTTAATGGTTCACCCATACCACATGAAATGTTCTTTCCTTAGATTTAATGTAATCTTTACTTTCTCTTGGTAGCCATATCTGGATGACTTTTTGTTGAGAAAAGGAATGTTAATTTGCTGTCAACTTTCCCCTTTTCTATCTTGCCTATCCCTTCCAAAATTTAAGTATGTAATTCCCAATTTGTTCATTTAGTACTATGGCCATCAAACTGTTTCCATTTACTTTTCATTAATTCAATCGTCTTGTTATGAATTAATGATGGATTCAGAAAAAGTGCTTTCAATTTTTTTTGCTGTGATTCTAATTAGTGGTACATCCTTCTGTTTGCATGCTTTTCCTGAGTGTCTGTGGTTATTATTACTTTTCTTATCTAGCATTCTCTCTATTGTCTTTTCTCTTTAACCCAACATTTTCTACCATCAAAATCCATCTCACCATCCTTCAGTTTTTTGTGATATCTTGGCTTCAACAAAGATGCAAAACATCATTAGGGCCGTCGCTATCTCTAATTGTGTTTCCCTTGGCAATCTGGACTAGGTCTCATCTAGCCCTAGGGATTTATCAGTCCTAATGCATGTTGGACATCTAACATCTCCTCCTCCTTCACACTGATCTGCTCCAGATTAACCACACACCTTTCATTAAATTAACCATCTTCCATGTCCTTTTTAATTGCAGATGAGGTATTCAGTAACAATCTTGCCCAGATCACTCTTACTTAAAAGATAATTGTAGAATGTCTTAAAATTGATTACCATTTTGTACAACTTGTTTTGCTATGCAAATTAAACCCATAATGTTTAAAAATCTAACAGTTGAATTAAATAAGCATTTAATTAAAATTAAACCTCTTTACTGAAATCTGGAGTGTAGATATATTGCAATAAGTGATCCCTACACCCTCTGCATTAAGCTTGTATGTCTGGGTTGACTAACAAAATTAACCAATAGAATGTTTGTTTAACACTTGTACTATATGTTTAACAGTGTAAATCAGACTTTAAAACATTTCTAAATTGGATTTGTGTTGTATAATATTTATAATAAGGTCTGACAGTCTTTACCTTCATAAAATACAGAGGAAAGTAAATGGGGTTTTGAAAAACAAATGAAGTTTTGACTTTTTTTGCAGCAAGAAGCTTATCCATCTGATGAATGGGAAAGGCCCAGAGAAGAATTTTGTGTGTTACAAAAACTGGGAGAAGGCCACTTTGGAGAAGTCTGGGAAGGAATTTGGAATGAAAGCCAACATGTGGCAATCAAAATGCTTAAAAGGGGTTTGTGGCATATTGTGTTTGTGTAATATACAAATGTTGGACTTGGGTACAGGTTGAATAAATACAGCTGGAAACCTAAACTTTACAATGCCCACAATTGTATAGTCAATGGGTGCCCTTGCTGCTACTCTCTGGACCACATCCAATCACTTTAATTCTAACATACAGCCACAAACCCTATGAGGGAACTGGCTAGTTATAGACAACTAGATTCTTGGCAAGCGGTACACCCCGGCAAGACTTTCTGCATGAAGACCTCACCATAGAGGTTAAGTGGTGAAAGAATGTTTGCAATCATGCAAAATTGTTCCAAAAAATATTAAAATTTAAACATTACTGATGTATTACTGGGGAGTTGCTGCAACTACATAGTTCTCTGCAAGACAGTTTGAGGAGTCTATATTGTCAGAATGTAGCTGCCAAATAGCCAACCAACAGCTCTCAGCAAGCGTGGAGTGTCCATGCTCAGTCCCTTGAAGACCCACAAATGGGGAACTGCTGCCTTTTCTACATTTAACTGTAGATATTGCCATGCAAAATGTGGGCTTATGTTCATGCTTTTACAGAAATACTGAAGGAGTTTGAAACTCTCTCAATCTCTCCATCCACTCCTATTCTTCTATTCCCTTAAGAAAATAAATAACCTGATTACAAAATGTAACATTTTAAGTAGATTTTATTCCAGTAACGAGGCAGGATAATTTTCTGAAGTGTAGAAGCTTGTGGGAAATTTATAGGCATCAGTGTGGTTCACAAAATCACAGCCCTGTCTTCAACCATCAGTTCAGCCTAATAAGGTTCTTCAGCAAGAATCTATCTCTAAATGATTCTCATGCACAACATTCCAGAAATGGATGCAGTTAATCAAAATAAAATTATGAAAACCTGCGAAAATTATGCAGTATAACGAAATGAAAATATATTTCTCACTTATTTGGTGTTCAATGAAATTATGTTGAAAGAGCCATGAAGTAAAATAATTTTCCTGCTTATACTTTATGTTTGAACATGTTGAAATCACCTATGTGCAAAAATGGTAAGTGTGCATATCCAGTATTTATGGTATTGTTATTTTAGTTTTCAGTTTATGGGGGACTTTACCAATTGTATGATTGGAAACATTTTTGTTTCCTGAGGTGGTTGGTGGCCAACCTTTTCCTTGAATTGCTTCAGTTCTCTTGCTGATAATTCCCCCAATGTAACTATAGGTAGTAGGTTCCACAACGTTAGCCAGCAGCATTTCCACAGCAACATAGAAGGAGACTATTTCAGTCCAGCCAGTCTGTGTTGGTTTACAGATCAGGCCCTATCTCTGCTCATTTATATCCGCAATCTCTTCTTGTCGCATTCCCCTCAACCCCACCCAGGTTCTGCCATACCACCTACACACCAGTTTCCAGTGTCAAATAAACCTACAAACCATATGATGTTGGAATAAACCAGAGCACCCAAAGGAAATGCATTCAAATTGATGGGATATGTGGAGTGGTGAATAGTTCCTGCAGGACAGAGGCACTGTCTCTATACTGTAATAAATGTATGCTTCAGGAAGGACTAGAAAGGAATTCCCAATCTACTGATCATTAGGGGCAGTAGTTAGAAAGCAGTTAGCGCAAGACTGTAACAGTGGCAGCGATCCAGGTTCAAACCTGGCGCTGTCTTTAAGGAGTTTGTAAGTTCTCCCGGTGTCAGCAAGGGTTTCCTCCAGTGCCCTGGTTTCCTCTCACCATTCAAAATGCTCTGGAGCATTTTGGGCGGTACAATTGGGCGGTACAGTCTCATGGGCCGAAATGTGTCTAAATTTAAAGTTTAAATTTCCCTTGCAGTTTTAACACGGTGCCCATTTAAATTTGTAAAACCTTGTAACACATTCTCAGCCAGTTTATGTTCTTTCAGGATTCTTTGATTTTTTTTTTTGCCAAGATAGCAAGATCTGTTCAATAGCAATTAGAGGTGTGAAAGTTGACACTATGGTTCAATGCATGGGCAAACTGGTTAGAGAATCAGTCTGGCAGTGCAGAATATTTTCTCAACTGTCCCTCTTCAAATGAGATTTTTTTGACAATAAAGGATTACTAAATTTGCTATAATTTGTGAAATAAAGTTTTCATGCTCCAGCCCACAGCTTGACAAACTGTTGTATATGGTTCAAATTTTTTTTTTTGCAATATTGAGCATGTTTACAAAATTGCAAAAATTGTCAAGTAAAGTATTAAATATTAGATTTTATTTGTGTAGATGACATGGATCCAGATGTGTTTCTTCAGGAAGTTAAAATTATGAAGAGCATCAATCATCCAAAACTAATCCAGCTTTATGCCGTTTGTTCGATGGAAGAACCTGTTTACATCGTCACAGAGCTCATGTCCAAAGGAAACTTAAAGGAATACCTATGTGGTTAGTAACTGGAAAATGGGGGAAAGTCAGGCGAGTAGGAGCATGCAATGACCGGTACTTGTATCGGAAAGCTCATGTGCGTTTATAGACCAAGAGACCACGTGGCCGCCTTTTGTGCTGTAAGATTCTGTGCACTAATTTGTTTGGATCTATTGCCTTTTACTCTCTGTGTTGAGTGGAAGCTCCTGGGTGTGGTCTGAAGTCGAGCTTTCCACTCCAGCTGCTTTCAGAACCCTTGCTGTACACTTTAAGAGCTTTCAGTGTTCAAGGTGGGCAATCTCCTAGCTGAGCCAGCAGTTCCGTTGGTTTCAAAGGGAGGAGGCAGCTATAGAGGGAATGGTATGTACAGGTTAGTTTTCCTTTCATTTGAGTTTATTTAATTTTTTTTAATTATTTTCATTGTGAGGGGTTTGTTTCTTAAAATGTTTTTGTGATTTTAACCTTTTTAAGCATTTTTTTATTTTACCTCATTTTTGATATTCACATGTTCATTTCAATACCAACTTTGATATCTGAGAAATGAACCAACCCATGCCCATATGTTGCAAAACCAAGGGAAGACGTGACTGTATCAGTGAGAGAGCAATTTGTGACCAGTGGCCATCACTCCATTGGTGGTGGAAAAAGATAGGATCGGTCCACAAATTCCAATCCTGAATTGGGGTGGCACGGTTAGTCCATCGCTGTTACAGCACCAGTGACCTGTGTCTGCGTGGGTTTCCACCAGGTGCTCCTGTTTCCTTCCACCCTTCAAAAAAATGTATGGAGTCGTAGGTCAATTGGGTGTAATTGAATGGCACAGGTTCGTGGGCCAGAAGGCCCTGATACCGTGCTATAGGTCTAAACTGAGACAAAGCTCATTTTGATGGCATTAGAAAAGAACTTTCAAAGATTGATTTGGGAAAGCTGCAGGTAAAGGGATGTCTGGCAAGTGGGGGGGGGGCGGGGCGCAGGGAGCTTTTAGAAGATAGATGGGAAGAGCTCAGGGGAAGCGTGTTCCTGAAAGGGCAAAGGGAAGATTAGGGAACCCTAACTGACCAGGGATATTGAGGTCCCTTAATGATCAATGAAGAAATATGTAGGTCCTAAATGAGTATTTCTCATCCTATAGATTTAAGATGAGAGGGGAATTATTTGGAAGTGACATGATAGGCACCTTATATCACTCCTTTATTCCATCTACAAAACTGCATGACCATATACTTCCTAATGCAGAATTCCAACTGCCACTTCTTTTCCCAGTCTGCCAACCTGTCCAAGTCCCTTTGCAAACATCCTTCTTCCTCAACATGACCGACCCTTGACCCTCCACCTATATTTATATCATATGCACAAACTTGTCCACAAAGCCATCAATTCCATCATTGAACTCATTTACATAGAACGTGAAAAGTAGTTGTCATGGTACAAATTCCTGGAGAGAATTCTTAGGGACAGTATTTATGAACATTTGGAGAAGCATAGTCTTATCCGGGATCGTCAGCATGGATTTGTGAGGAGTAGGTCATCCTTTGTGAGCCTAATTGTTTTTTTTGAGGAATTGATAGAGTGATAGATGTGCTGCATATGAATTTTAGTAAGATATTTGACAAGGACCCCATGGTAGACATTCAGAAAGTCATGAGTCATGGTAAGGATTCAGAATGGGCTTGCTTGCAGAAAGCAGAGAGTTGTAGTAGATGGAATATATTCTGCCTGGAAGCCAGTGACTCGTGGAGTTCCTCAGGGATCTCTTCTGAGATCCCTTCTCTTTGTGACGTTTATAAATGACCTGGATGAAGAAGGGGAGAAGTAAATTTGCAGATGACATGAAGGTTGGAGGTGATGTGGATGGTATAGAAGGTTGTCATAGGTTACATAGGATATAGACAGGATGCAAAGTTGGGCGGAGAAGTGGCATTTGGCGTTCAATCTGGATAAGTGTGGTGATTCAGTTTAGAAAGGCGAACTTGAAGGTAGAGTACATAGTTAATGGTAGGATTCTTAACTGTGTGAAAGAACAGAGAGACTTTGGGGACCAAATCCATGGATCTCTCAAGGTTGCCATGCAGATTTATAGAGCAGTTAAGAAACTCCACGGTATACTGGCCTTCGTTAGTCGAGGAATTGAATTTAAAAACTATGAAGTACTGTTGCAGCTCAATGAAACTCTGGTTCGACCACTCTTGATCACATCATTACAGGAAGGATATGGAAGCTTTGGAGAGGATACACAGGAAATCATAAGATAAAGGCCCATTGAGTCTGCTCTGCAAATCCACCCTGAGCTAAACTCTTCTCACATCTAGTTCCAAGTTCTGGCCTTGTTCCCATATCCCCGATACCTTGACTATTTGGATACCTATCAACCTCCCCCAATGATCTGAATTCCACAAATCCACGACCCTCTGGCTATAGAAATTTCTCCTCATCTCTGTTTTAAATGGGTTTCTTCTAATTCTAAGACCGTGGCCTCTTGCCCTGGTTTCACCCACCAAGGAAAACATTTTATTCACATCTACTCTGTCCAATCCTTTCACCATTCAAAATGATATCCCCTCTCATTCTTTACCAGGATGTTGGCTGGATTGGAGAATGTGTTTTATGAGGCAAGGTTAACAAAGCTAGGGAGCGAAGAAGGATGGAGGTGACTTCATAGAGGTCGATAAGATTATGAGAGGCATAGATAGGGTGGGCAGCCAGCATGCTTTTCCAGGAGCAATGGAAACAAATACCAGATGGCATCTGTATAAGGTGAAGGGAGGAGAGTTTATGGTAGACATCAGGCTAAGTTTTATTTTACCCAGGGTGTAATGCATGACTGGAATGCATTTTCAAGTGTAGCTGATTCAACAGGGGCATTTAAAAGGCTCTTAAAAAGGGACATGGATCCAAGAAAAAGAGGGTTATGGTTGTAAGGTAGGGAAGGTTTAAATTGTTGAGAAGGTTTATAAAGGTCAGCACAACATCATGGGCTGAATGGCCTGTACTGTGTTGTTATGTTCTAAGAATTCAAAGATGCATCAAAGAAATGTAACAATGTTAAATTATTCCAAAATTGTTAAAAATAAAAGGCATCCACTAGAAATCTTTATATTTTCTGCCATAGCTTTGAATTGACTCTGGACACATTGGTGGAATCTGAGCCATTGAATAAGTCACCTGTGTTTGTGTGTGGATTGAGAAGTTCATTATTGAAATTAATTTGTGTCCAAATGGACAAAGCAGATTAAAATATTCCTTTAAAATTAGATAAAAGTGGGATTAAATGGTAGGCTATTGAGATGTGCTGAGCAACAAAGGGATTTAGGAGTGATGGTAAATAGTACCCTCAAGGCTGATACTCAGGTAGATGGTGTGGTGAAGAAGGCATTTGGAATGTTGGCCTTCATAAATCGGAGTATTGAATTCAAGAGTAGGGAGATTGTACAAGGCATTGGTGAGGCCAAATTATAGGAAAGATATAAACAAAATAGAGAGAGTGCAGAGAAGGTTCATGAGAATGTTGACAGGATTTCAAGGTATGAGTTACAGGGAAAGGTTGTGCAGACTGGGGCTTTTTTCTCTGGAGCGTAGAAGATTGAGAGGGGACTTGATAGAGGTGTTTAAGATTTTAAAAGGGACAGACAGAGTAAACGTGGATAGGCTTTTTCAATTAAGAATGGGGGAGATTCAAACTAGAGGGCATGGTTTAAGATTGAAGGGGGAAAATTATAAGGGGACCATGAGGGGAAATTTCTTTACGCAAAGGGTGGTAGGGATGTGGAATGTGCTTCCGGCAGACGTGGTCGAGGCGGGATTATTGGTTACATTTAAGGAAAGACTGGATCATTACATGGAGAGGAGGGGACTAGAGGGGTATGGACCGGGTGCTGATCAGTGGGACTAGGAGGGTGGGGATTTGTTACGGCATGGACTAGTAGGGCCGAACTGGCCTGTTCTGTGCTGTGTGGTTATATGGTTATATAGATTGTTTATGAAAATCTGGATCCATTTGGAAAATACTCCAGCTTCAAATCGACTTAAAAATAGCAGAAATGGTCATAAGGAGTGATATGCTTGTGCAATGCAATTATAACTTTTTTTATATTTGAGTATTCCAAACCTTCAACATATCATTTTGATTTAAACTTTGACTGAAATAGTTATCTTCCCCCTCCCCCAACTTTATATGAATTAGCCCAATGGCAGGAGATGTCAAAAATACTGGAACCCACTTCCTGCTTCTCTGAAGTAACATAAAAGGTGAGACATTTATGGGCATTGGTTGAATTTTCTACTCTCATGGAGATGAATTAAAATGCAGGACTGGCAAATAGCACTTGGACTGCCTCTGACGGATTGCAGAGTCTACATAAAAAAATTTCACCACCTATTTCAGCTGAATTTCTCAGCAAAATTCCTGCCTATTCCGTAAAACCACTGCTGCCAACAATTTGCTTGTTGACAGGGAGCCTTTGAGCACCGTCAAAGATCAGATGTACCATATGAGGTACCTGCGAAACAACAGCTTCCAAAATGGATAGAAATCTCATTTGAGATAAGATTTTAAACAGTAAATCATGGAGATTATTGTACCATCCACAAACTGGATTGCAGCAGAGAAGCTTTCCATTGCACCTCGTATGGGATGCTGCCTTGATATTGGAATGATTGTTGCATATTATATCTGTGACTATTTTGTTTCCAGGTGATGAAGGTAAAACATTAACAATAACACATCATGTGTACATTGCTAGCCAAGTGGCTGAAGGAATGGCTTACTTAGAAAATCATAAATTTGTCCACCGGGACTTGGCTGCCCGAAACGTTCTTGTTGGAGAAGGGCTTGTCTGCAAAGTTGCAGACTTTGGATTAATGAGATTGATCCGGGTAAGTGACACAATCTCGACAGACTGGACTGTACTTGAGAATCCTGTTTTGCATTTCCTGGAGATTTTGAAGAGCAGGTCATCTTTTCTCTCTTCACAGATACAGCTTGATTTGCTGAGTATTTCCAAATTACACTGTGTATTACCAAATTTCCACCATCTAGAACAATTTACTTTTGCAAAAAAAGGACACAATGTTGTCT
The DNA here is from genome assembly GCF_036971445.1 of Narcine bancroftii. Taxonomy (NCBI): domain Eukaryota; kingdom Metazoa; phylum Chordata; class Chondrichthyes; order Torpediniformes; family Narcinidae; genus Narcine; species Narcine bancroftii. The sequence goes on along the minus strand of NC_091474.1, from coordinate 9,722,560 downwards.
GTAAATGGATGGATTGGGATAGTCATGGATACTAACTTATTTGCTTATTCCAGTTAGTTTGTTCAACACGGGTCGGTTTTGCTTGCTAAATGACAAACAGTCCTATTGATACAGGGTTTTCATACCTGCAATTATACTCCTGTTGCTTGTTCTGGGAAATGGGCCTTCCTTTCGAGAATGCAGGCCTAAATATGCCAGGCTACCAGTTCAGACTGGAAAAAGAGGTGGAGGAACTGAAGGAATTTCTCAACAAAAGCAGTAGACCTGTGCAACTCCGAATATGCACGTCATTGGTACACATCAGTAGAAGAGTACCATTTACCCACCCCCAAATGCGTTTTATTTTGAAAGCTATCACTTTTCCCCATGTTAATATCGGATGTAGCAGACTGGCCTCGAAGTCACAGCCTGTGGTTTCAGATTTTTCCAAATGTAAAGTACAAAATTCTAGGCTGACACTTTGCTTTGGTATTGAGGGACATTACATGAGCAGAGATGCCATTTTTTTGGCTGAGGTTAATGCCCCTTTCTTTTCTCAAAGAGATGTAAAAGCTTCCATGGCCCTACTTCAGAAGTAAGGAGGAGATTATCTCTAATGTCCTGGCCAATATTTATTCCTTAGAATAAATATTGCAAGCAAATTGTCTATTCATTATCACACTTCCTTCCTGGATGTTTATATGCTAAAATTGTCTGCAGATTGCCTTTTTCCTACAGTACAACAATGAGTGCATTTTTAGAAGTGAAAATCAAGCTATTACTGATGCTGAAATCTGAAACAAAAAGAAAATGATGGAAACGTTCAAGCAGGATCTGAGGAAAGAGAAGCAGAGTTTAACAGTTCAAGTCAAAAGCTCTTCAACAGAACAGTGGAATTCAAACGAAAAACAATCCGCTGAAAGATTGATTGGGTTAACCAGCATCAGTGGGAGAAGAAAGGATGGTCATCGTTTCAAACCTGAGCCCTTCACTCTTTCTCTCCCACAGATGCCGCTCGATCTGCTGACTTTCTCCAGCAGATTGCCTTTGCACCTAATTCTAGCGCTTTCAGCCTCTTAACCTGTAACCTTAGCTTTGTTTCTCTTTGCACCGTGGCTGTCTGAGCGCTCTCTGTTCATACTGTGTTTCAGAGGTACTTGGCTGGTGTGGAGTGGAGTGGACTGGTGACACCAGATGGTGAAGGAAGCCATGTAAAAGCAAGTCTTTCCATTCCTTCCCCCTTTTCCAGTGATGTCAATAGGGTTGGTGTCACCCAGTGCAGTAACTCATGGTATGATCCCCTTCCCCCTCCCCATGAACCTCCTCCCGTACCAGACCATACAGAATCCTTAATGATTTTTGTACTAATGTTCCTCGTTAATCATAATTCCCGTACGTCATGGCACTAGTAGTGAGATACTAGCAAAATTAAAATTGCACCTTTAAATTTCAATATCATACACACTGCTAAATGTATTCTTCTCCTTTTTCTTCAATTACTACTTCATTCTCAAATAAGTTTTTGATATAGGTTCACAAATATTAATGATCACAATATTGTAGCTAAAGTACCTGAAAATTTCACAAAAGCAGCGGCTACTAAAACACTAGCAGCCACAAAAAAAAACAGTGCGTGCTGGCAGACGAAACCACGGGATTCAAAGCGTCATTGTGATTGGGTAATAATGACAGCTCTGACCAGAGCCCATTAGAAGGATCAAAAAGTAAATTAGCGTAGAGTTTTAGCCATTTAGGCATATTCTCTACTCACTTTACACCTACAACTGTGTGGTTCTGTACAACAATAACACCATCTACACAAATTTGCCGACAATACCACAGTATAAAGGGAGGAGATGAGTCAGCGTACAGGATGGAGATTGAAAACTTGGCTGAATGGTGCACTCAATGTGACCAAAACTAAGGAGCTGATTGTTGACTTCAGGAAAGGAAAGCCAGAGGTCTACAATCCAGTGATCATTGGGGGATCAGAGGTGGAGAGAGTGAGCAAATTTAAGTTCTTGGGAATCATTATCTCAGAGAACCCTGGACCCAATGCACCAATGGCATCGTAAAGAAAGCACGTCATCGCCTCTACTTCCTCAGGAGTTTGCAGAGGTTTGGTGTGACATCAGAAACCTTGTCAAATTTCTACAGAGGTGTGCTGACTGGCTGCATCACAGAGTGGTATGGAAACAATACCCTGAACATAGTGGACACCAACACCAAAAACTAGTGAACACAGCCCATGACATCACAGGCAAAACCCTCCACACTAATGAGCACATCTACAGGAAGCATTGCCATCGGAGAGCAGCAGCAATTATTAAGGGCCCTCACCACCCAGAACATGCTCTGTTTTCGCTACTTCCATCAGGAAAGAGGGATCAGTGCCACAAAACTTGCACCACCAAGTTCAGGAACAACAGCTACTCCCTTCACCATCAGACTCCTCAGCGACAAACTGAATCAGGGACTCATTTAAGGACTCTTATTTGTGCACTTCATTGATTTTGTTCCCTCTGTATTGCACAGTTTGTTTACATGTTTTATGCTGTGTTGAGTTTATTTTTTTGCACTACCGCAGTAAAAAGAAATCTCAGAGTTGAATGTGAAGTCTGACAATAAATCTGAAACCTGAAAAGATCTGAATCTGATACAGATGGCCTGATGAAAAATCTTTTTGTTGTTATAACTCCAGGGATATTTTTATAAAAAATAATAAATGTTCTGCTGAAACACTGCACAAACATTTTATAGACAGTCATTTTGGCGTCACCCTCTCTTCACCCGGTGTGGTCCGCACCTCCTAGTGACACCAGTACCCCTCCCCTCACCCTACCCTTATTTGGTGAGTGGGGGCAGGAAAAAAGCAGGCTTGTGCAATAAAGTAGCAGAACATTAATCCAATAACTGCTCTCAGAGATCCCTGAAAGTTAAGCTGAATTCATGTAAAATTGGACAGATGTTTGTCCACTAGCATTTAGTCCGGCCTTACAAGTGTATTTCAAATTTGTTTAGAAAATTTACTGCAGTATGCATGACTACACATTAAATGTATGAAAAAAAATGAAAATCTCTTTTTATTTTGAAATGATAACAAATTCCTTGGTTTCATTGAACAGGATGAGGTGTATAACATACGTGCTGGGACCAAAATACCGGTAAAGTGGACTGCACCAGAAACTGCAAATTACCAGAGATATTCAATAAAATCAGATGTATGGTCTTTTGGTGTTCTTTTGTATGAAATTGTGACTTATGGTGGAGATCCTTATGAACGTAAGTAACTTGAAATAACATTATGCAAGCTGGTGACCGTTAGTGACACGCTGCTGTTACAGCATCAGTAATCGGGACCGGGGTTAAAATCCCGCGCTGACTGTAAGGGGGTTGAACATTCTTTCCGTGAGTGCGATGGTTTCCCCTGGGGGCTCAGGTTTCCTCCCACCATTCGAAACGTACTTGTGGTAGGTTAGTTGGGCGGTGTGGGCTCATGGGCCGAAAAGGCTTGTTACCGTGCTGTATGTATATATGTTTAAATGGTCTGCTGCATTGTATTAAATATTTAATTTGATATTGCAGGAATGACAAACCAGGAAACCATGGATAAAATAAACCAGGGATACAGAATGCCTTGTCCCAAAACCTGCACCCCAGACATTTACGGAATAATGCTCAGGTGCTGGAATATATCTGAAGAAAGCAGACCATCTTTCAATATGCTTACAAGTGAACTTGATTCACTCTATTCTCAATATTATGACAAAAACCAAGATCAACTTCCAGACAAAAACTTGAATTGAAGGTTCAAGAGAACACATTTAATATTACTTCAATTGGTGCAATATTTGAAGATCCTGGATGAGAAGAAATTCTGTGCATTTGCCTCATGGCAATGGATTTTTTTTTCTACTTAACTGTTCACTTCAGTGAAATCAATTCCTTCTAATTTATAGTTAGCAGTGCAAGGAGAATGTTTATAGCATTATGTTTTTCTTTGAGGTATTGCTTCAAGACCATTAATTTAGAGAAAATAGATATGAAGATATCTATTTAAAATAGCACAGAAAGGAATGGAGAAATAACACTGGACAACGAAAATTTTGCTTCCTGAACACTTTTGGGTGTATTTTGGGCTGCTGATCACCAAAATCACCTTTAAATTTTCCTATCATGTACCATTTCTTAAATACAACTTTTTTTTGTGATTTCCTGTCATATTTTAAGTCGACTTCAAGCATACACCACCATGAAGTGCAATATGTCATTGAAAATTCATTTTCTGCATTTGCACTTGGACGTCTTCCCTGCTGATCTCGGTGCAGTCAGTGACGAACATGGCAAAAGCTTTCAACAGGACATTGCGACCATGGAAAAGCGGTATCAGGGCAACTGGAATCCATCAATGCTGGCCGACTATTGATGGACACTGACCTGATAGGCATCAGATGTTGAGTACAAATGAAAATCAGCGGCAAAACATTTTTAGGTCAGTTGAACTAACACAATGTGTCAGCAATTAATCTTGCAAAATTCAATAAAGTTAGTTTACTGTTTCTCCAACTTCTCATGTGATACAGCAAATTTCAAATTATATTTTTGTCAGTTTGAAGTCTTATATCATCATCCCCAATTTTTTTTCAGAAAGCAAACTTTTTTTTTTAAATTGCTGTCCCGTGTAATCCATTAAGTGTTGGTCTATTGATATCCACAAAAGTAATTCCTAGCTTTGCATTAGCAAATATTAAACACTAAAAGGAAATATCTTTCAAATAGAATACATTGCAGCAGACCATTTAAACAAAGGAGGAGGGGCATATATCAGAAGCTTCTGAACACTAATCCAGCAGCTCAAGTCCTAGTGAAATTTGTGAGTTTAATTTTTTCACCACCTACCAGCCTGATGAATATTGCAGTTAGTGTTTACTTGTGGCAGCAGAAATGACTATTGCAAATCATGCTCTTTTCTCTTTACTCCAAATAGCATGACCTAGTTTCGCCACTCACACAATAAAAGGAAGCCATTCTGCTAAAGAACACTTCAAAAGTGAAGGTATTACACAACTGAAGCAGGTTTTGTTCAATTATTTAAAGAGGACTTTTGTTTACATAATGTTTCCTTGTAATTCAGATGTTTTAACTGACTTTAATAAATTTGTTGTTCAAACCATCAGAAATGAAGAGAACTTGTATAATTGCATTTTCTAGATCCCAGGGATTGTTCATTGTTTGGCCTCTAAACAAGGAGTCGTGTAATTAATTTGGTGTTGCAGAATCGGTACCCTCTTGCTGCTCATCCACGATTACAATCTTCGCCTCCCATTTCATTCAAGGCATGGCAAATATTATGCACTGGACATTGCAAACTATGTTCACTATGAAATTATGACCATCAAAGATTTTTTTCTCTGAAATCCAACATTCAACAATTATCTGTTTAAGTGTATAATGGATAGAATTTATTCTTGGCAGAAAGATATCAACTTCTCCAATTTCCCCTCCCTCTGAGTGTCTCTGTCTTTCCCTGTCTGTCTTCTCTCCTCCAGTACCTCCCATCAGAGAGCTACCCCAATCCCAACGACTTCTCAGCATTTTTTTCTACCTGCCCACCTGTATCCACCTGTGACGTCTTCCTTGTGATCCCATGCTGCTCTTCCTGCCCCTTCCTCCACCCTCTCCTTCCCTCCCTCACCATTTTATTCTGATGCTTGTCTGTCTTTTGCTCATTCCACGATGAAGGGCTGAGGTCCGAAACCTTGGTTATCCTTTACTTCTTTTAGATGCCGTGTGACCTGCTGAGTCTCTCCAGCACTTTTGTGTATTACTCATGGTTATGAAATGTTCTCCATTAACAAAGGTGTTAGCCCATTTATTTATTTGATAGTTTTGAGTGAAATGCACAAAATTTTTAATAAGCATCCTGAAGCAAGAGTCTGATATTTCTTGTTCGTATCTCCAGACTCGGACTGAGCGGTTGGGAAACTCTCATTCATATAATAGTGTTTCAATATTGACACAAGCTTCAATTGAGGCAATGTTATTGTCGGCATATTGTCATTAGATACATGTCCTGATTAAACTTAATTAACAGAGGACTAAGAAAGGAGAAGGCCAACCAACTCCTGGGTGCATAGGCAACAAAATCGCTGGAAATCAGAACAATGCCAATGGTGGCAATAGAGCACAGAATCAGGCCCCGCACCCCACCACATCCATGCCACTTGTTCTGCCTCTCTAACCAAACTTGCCCACATTAAGACTGTGTCCTTTAGTACCTTGCCTATTTAACTGCTGGTCTTAAATGTAGGACTTTCATCTGTTTCCATTGTCTGGCAATGTGTTTCAGATATTAACCTCCTTATGTGAAAGATTTGCCATTCAGTTCCCCTTTAAACCACCTTCCTCTCACCTTAATTCTATACTTCATTGTTTTTGATACTCCTACCATGGTATAAAAAAAGATTCTGACCATCTACCTTATCATTAACTCTCATAATCTTGTACTCTTCAGCCAAATAATCCCCCTCCAGATAGATCAAGCCTAGCTCATCCAATGTCTCCCCCTGACGAATATCCTCCAGTCTGGACAACATCCTAGTCAATCTCTGTCCAGCACAATCCCAGACCTCAAATATCATCTGATTTGCTTCCCACAGATGTGGCTTATATCAAAGGCTACTTGCAACCAAAAAACTGGTGGAAGTGTGAAACAAAACCAGCAATTATATGATGCACTCAGCAGGTCAATTAGCAAATGTGCAAGGAAAAACATTAATCCTGTTTTTCTACCCCTAAATGCTGCCTAATTTGTTAGGTTTGTTTTTATTTCAGCTAAGAGTCACACCTGGAACATCTAGGATATGAACACCAAAAGATCAATAGTGAACCTGATTGTCTTTTTACTGAAATCCTGTTTATTGTTAATAATGTGAGTTATTTTTTGATACTAAAAACCACTTGAATTTCCAAGTTGTCAAGATGGGATTCCAGTTCATGCCTTTAGATCAATAGTACAGAAGTCACTGCTGAGCAAATGATACAACCATATCCCGCTTGTAAAACCCCAGCTTTGAAAAGAAATTTGCCATCCTTACCCAATATGCAACTCCAATCCTACCCCCTCACAGTGGTTCCTCCCTCCAAATCTCTACAACTCTATCCAACCCTTCACGTCTTAGCCCTTCCTCAACATCTCCAACCCCTCTTTTCCTTTCTCCCTGACAACCCATCCCGCTTTAGTCTCCTTAAAAAGCCCCAACCCAAGACATTGACCCTCCATTTCTACCCATTGATGCACCCTGGCCTGCTGACTTTCTCCAGCATCTCTTTTTTTTTCTCCAAGTCAACTATCATCTGAAATGCTCTGGCAAGTCACTCAGTTGATATGCTCTTTTGAAAGAGCAACACATCCTAATCCAGTGGTTCTCAATCGTTTTTTTTCCCCCACTGACATACCACTTTAGACAATCCCTTAAGATGCCATAGGTGAGTGGGGGAAAAAAAGGTTGAAAACCACTACATAATCTAACCATGGACTCCAACCTCCCTGAATGAAATAAAGGTTCACTGCTGCCAGGATAGAACATGGACCCATATTCTCAGCCTATGTCTCATTATCATGTTACTTGTTAATTTAGAAATTTTTTTGGTATCGATAGTTTTTCTCTAGCCTGTCCTATTATAACTAATTTTTTTTTACCTTCTTTGTCAGATGCAGGTTTTAGGGAGTGGTGTAGACTGGGGATTAATAATTTTAAACATCTTTTTATTTGAGATAATTTTGCTTCTTTTGAACAATACGGCAAAATTTAAATGACCCAATAGTCATTTTTTCAGATGTCTACAGGTCAGACATTTGTTCAGTTTCTGATTTTCCAAGGATTTCAGAATCAAACATTCTTGATTCACTTTTGACTTTCAATTTTTCCCATAGAGGCTCAATATCAATTATTTATAGTGATTTGATAGATTTGAGAACAGTTTCCCTAGTTACGATCAAAACTTGGATTTGTCACTTCTGGATGAGGACTGGGACACTGTTCTAAATGTGATTAATGAATCTCATTTTGTACGTGATGTTGTTTGTTGCAAGTCAAAGTGGTGCATGGGGCACATATTTCAAAAATTTAACTATCTCGCTGTTATTCTGATAATGATCCATTATGTGATAAGTGTAAAATTTTTGAGGCTTCATTGATTCACGTGTTCTGATCTTGCCCTAGTTTAGAAAAGTTTTGGAAAAACTACTTTAAAACTTTATCAACTATTTTTAATGTCAAATTAGAGCCGAGCCCCTTAATTACTCCATTTGGTTTTTCTCGAGAGAATATTATTGACTTCATCTCCGAAGCAAATTTTAGCTTTTACCTCATTGAGAGCTCGACGGGCCATTCTGATGTAACAGAAAGACAGCGCTCCACCAATGGTTTCAGGAGGTCATGTCCTTCCTGAGTTTAGGAAAAAAAATTAGAGATAAAGGTGAATTTTTACAGGGGGGGGGGAGCATTACCATCATTTTAAAAATTAGGGTGTCTTTCCTTTCCTATATATTAAATAGGCAAGTTAATGTTAAGAGGGAGAGGTTTCATTGATAGGGTCTTTTCTTTCTGGGTTTTTTTCTTTTGAAGTGTTTTGAAGCATTTGTTTTAGAAGGGTGCACACAATTTATATCATGTATGCTTAAGGTATTATTAGAGAAGTACAAATTATGTTTTTTTTTCATCCCATATATTGGATTAATATGTTTTTATTAAACTCGTTAAAGATATTTTTTTAAATAAAGGGTGAGGTTTAATAGTCTTTATTTTTAACAATGTTCAATTTTACACCAAACCTTTGCAACTATTTTCTTTCCACTCACAGGTCACTTTAAGTGATCCCTACGCCATGGGTGCTCTGTCAGGTATGTGCGTGAGGGGGAAGGTTGAGAATCACTCCACCAATTCTTACTGAAATAGTTCGCTTGAGAAAAATTGTCATTGGCCCATTTGCTTTGGAGTTCTGAAACTCTGGACAAAACGATGATTAAAGTCGTGATTTTCAAACTTTTTTCTTCCCACCTGAAGCAATCCTTGACTAATCACAAAGCACCTTTGGCATAGGGAATCGTTCAAGTGGTGTGTGAGTGGAAAGTTTGAAAACCACATATTAAAGCAACCAGGAAGTAAAGCGAGCAGGCAAGTTTACACTTTGGAAATGTTACAAGACACAACACAACTTCAGGGGTTTGAAGAGAGCGGGTGCCAGCCAAGGTCATCTTCATGGCCAAAACTTTGAGGAGGATCTGTCCCTGTTTGAATTCGGCTCCAAGGAGGAACGCGAGCCAGGAAAACGAGAAGGATTTGCCACCCCACCAAACATCTGCAGATGGCGGGGACACCGTCTTCACTGCGCTGTACGATTTCCGTGCCAGGACAAGGGATGAGCTCTCTTTTCAGACTGGGGACGAATTCGAAATCCTGAACAATGGCACTAGACCTTGGTGGCTTGCGACAAAACGAAAGGGTGACCAAGAGGACAAGTGCACAGGATATATTCCCTCTAATTACATTGCCAGGAAAGAGAGTGTAGACACTGAACCGTAAGTGAAATGATGCTCTTCTGCGGTGGAAACTTGATCTTGCGCTTGTTGCCCGATGGTGTGGCCCCATCGCCTACTCTTGGTAGAATTTCTGTCTCTCCCAGAGATTTTGCCGGTTATTTTAGTTAAAAAGTTTTGCGTTGTATCGATTCGGACCGTGGGTGATGGGAGCTTTCGTGCAACACGTTTCTCGTGATCCAGAGAGGTGAAGGAGTGAATCTCCTTGATCCCTAATCTCCTCATTTCTCCCCCATTGGTGCCGAATCTGGCGAGGCTTCTTTCAGAGTCGCTGGTGGGTGTCCAGGACGCGAGATTGGAAACAAGACCCTTTCGGGAACTTGGCACCTAAACTAAGAGGGTAACATTGCAGGAGTTTACATTGTATCCTTGTAATTTTGTCGTTCAACGATCATCCATCAAACTTTCCATATTTGAGGTGCTGGAGGTCATTGTCAGGGTGATATCGCAATGGATTGGACGTCTGTAGACTGACAGTAACTCCCTGTTGCCTTGCGTCCTGATTACACCGCCTCTCTTTACTTTTCGTAGCTGGTTTGCTGGGAAACTCAGCCGAACAGAAGCAAGGGGAAGACTCTCGACTCAGACTTTGACCGGCTCCTTCCTCGTCCGTGAAAGTGACAGTCAAAAAGGTGCATATGCGTTGTCAGGTAAAGCATTTGGATGATAACATCCCCATCCCATCCTGTGAATAGACAATATCTCCTGGTGTGTTCGAAGAATTCGCAAATCAGGGTTGTTATCCATTAGAAATTATGAAGTAATTATTTGAGTTTCGTTAGTGGTTCCTGCGTTTGCAACAGACAGGCAAAGCTGCGAGTTCCGTCGGTTTGTGGTTAGAATTGTACTGGAATATTTCCACAATGAAAATTTTCAGTTCTCACCCCCTCCCCCCGCCACGATAGAGGCCGAGGAAAAAAAGTTCTATACTGTATGGAGAGGGAAAGTTTAAATCTGTAACCCAGGACCAAAATCCAATCTGGCCCCCAGGTCCTGGGACTTGGTGCTTTTGTTTCCAATATGCCAAGTGGAGGGCCAAAGGGTTTGAGGAGACCTGGTGCAGGGTTCACTTGCAGGTTGAGGCAGTAGGAAAGGAGGCAAATTCAATGTTACCGTTCATTTCAAGAGGTCTGCAACATAAAGGCGAAGGCTGAGCCATTGGTTAGACCACATTTTGGGTATTCCAAATAGTTTTGGGCCCGATATCCAAGGAGGGGTGTTGGAGAGGGTCGAGAGGAGGTTTTTTTAATTTTTCACACTATAAACCACATTGATCAAGATACATACATTTTTCTTTTCAAATATATAGTGTCGTTTTCTCCCCCCCCCCCTCCCTCTTCCCATCCCACCCACCCTACCTCCGCTCCCATTCATTTAAAGTTCAGAATCTAAGATACATCAAACAATGTTGTCACTCAATAAAAATAAACAAGTTCCACTGAGTCAATTCTTTTCATTTCCTTCTCCTTCTGTCATTTTAGGTGGTCAATGTCCCCGGTAGGTTTTCTCTATTGTGTTTCATGTATGGCTCCCATATTTGTTCAAATATTGTAAGATTATTTCTTAAATTATGTTATTTTTTCTAGTGGAATACATTTATTCATTTCTATAAACCATTGTTGTATTCTCAAGTTATCTTCTAATTTCCAGGCTGACATAATACATTTTTTTGCTACAGCTTGGGCTATCCTAACAAATCTTTTTTGTGCACCATCCAAATCAAGTCCAAATTCTTTGGTTTTTATGTTACTTAGGAGGAAGATCTCTGGGTTTTTTGGTATATTGCTTTTTGTGATTTTTATTTAATATCTGGTTTAGATCTTCCCAAAATGTTTTCACTTTCTCACATGTTCAAATTGCATGAATTGTTGTTCCCATTTCCTTTTTACAGCGAAAACATCTGTCAGATACTGTTGGGTCCCATTTATTTAACTTTTGAGGTGTAATGTATAGCCTGTGTATCCAGTTACATTGTATCATACGTAACCTCGTGTTTATTGTATTTCTCATAGTTCCAGAGCATAACTTCTCCCATGCTTCCTTCTTTATCTTTATGTTTAAATCTTGTTCCCATTTTTGTTTAGTTTTACAATTGTTTCCTCATTCTCCTTTTCTTGCAGTTTAATATACATATTTGTTATAAATTTTTTGATTATCATTGTGTCTGTAATCACATATTCAAAATTACTTCCCTCTGGTAACCTCAGACTGCTTCCCAATTTGTCCTTCAAGTAGGATTTCAGTTGGTAGTATGCCAACACTGTATTTTGAGTTATATTATATTTATCCTTCATTTGTTCAAAGGATAGTAATTTATTTCCTGAAAAGCAATTTTCTATTCTTTTGATCCTTTTTTCTCCCATTCTCTAAAGGAAAGGTGATCTATTGAAAGATCAAGATCAAGATCAAGATCGATTTAATTATAAATAGATCAAGATCTATTGATCTTTTGCATCAGTATTAGTTTTGGTAATTGGTCATTTGTTTTATTCCTTTCTACATGAATCTTCTTCCAAATATTGAGCAGATGATGTAATACTGGAGAACTCCTACGTTGTACCAATTTTTCATCCCATTTATATATGTTCTTCTCCCCTATTTTATCTAGTTCTAATCTAGTCCAATCTGGCTTTTCCCTTGTTTGATAAAAATCTGATAGGTATCTTAATTGTGCGGCTCTATAATAATTTTTAAAGTTTGGCAGTTGTAAGCCTCCTTGTTTATACCATTCTGTTAATTTATCTAGTGCTATCCTTGGTTTTCCCCCTTTCCATAAAAATTTCCTTATTATTTTCTTTAACTCCTTGAAGAATTTCTCCATCAAGTGTATTGGCAATGCCTGAAATAGGCATTTTCCTTGGAAAAATTTTCATTTTAATACAGTTTATCCTTCCTATTAGTGTTAGTGGTAAGTCTTTCCAATGCTCTAAGTCGTCCTGTAATTTTTTTCATTAGTGGATAATAATTGAGTTTATATAGATGGCCGAGGTTTTTATTTATTTGTATACCTAGGTATCGTATTGCTTGCATTTGCCATCTGAATGGTGATTCTTTTTTAAATTTTGAGAAATCTGCATTATTCATTGGCATTGCTTCACTTTTATTTGCGTTAATCTTGTAACCCGACACTTCTCCATATTCCTTCAATTTCTTATGTAATTCTTTTATTGATATTTCTGGTTCTGTTAAATATACTATAATGCCATCTGCAAATAAACTGATTTTATATTCCTTGTCTTTTATTTTTATCCCTTTTATTTTATTTTCTGTTCTTATCAATTCTGCTAGTGGTTCTATAGCTAACGTGAACAATAAAGGTGATAGTGGGCATCCCTGCCTTGTTGATCTGCTTAAGTTAAATTGCTTTGATATATATCCATTTATTGTCACTTTCGCCAATGGCCCCTTATATAATGCTTTAATCCAATTAATATACTTCACTGGTAAACTGAATTTTTGTAATACTTTGAATAAATAATTCCATTCTACTCTGTCAAAGGCCTTCTCTGTGTCTAAAGCAACTGCTACTGTTGGAGCTTTATTCCCTTCGACTGCATGAATTAAGTTAATAAATTTACAAATATTGTCTGTTGTCCGTCTTTTTTTAATAAATCCAGTTTGGTCTAGATTTACTATTTTTGGTACATAGTCGGCTCATCTGTTTGCTAATAGTTTAGCTATTATCTTATAATCTGTGTTAAATAAAGATATTGGTCTATATGATGCTGGTATGAGTGGATCTTTCCCTGTCTTTGGTATTACTGTAATTATTGCTGTTTTGCATGAATCTGGTAAGCTTTGTGTTTTATCAATCTGGTTGATTACTTCCAGGAGGGGAGGAATTAATAAATCTTTAAATGTTTTATAGAATTCTATTGGGAATCCATCCTCTCCTGGTGTTTTATTATTTGGTAGTTTTTTTTTTTATTATCTCTTGTATTTCTACTATTTCAAATGGTTCTGTTAATTTATTTTGTTCCTCTATTTGTAATTTTGGTAGTTCAATTTTAGTTAAAAATTCATCTATTTTGTCTTCTTTCCCTTCGTTTTCAGTTTGGTATAATTGTTCATAGAATTCTCTGAAGTTTTCATTAATCTCCGTTGGATTATATGTGATTTGTTAGTCTTTTTACCTTGATGCCAATACCATCCTCTTAGCTTGTTCTGTCTTAAGTTCCCATGCTAGAATTTTGTGCGTTTTTTTTCCTAGTTCATAATATTTCTGTTTTGTCTTCATTATGTTCTTCTCCACCTTATAAGTTTGTAGTGTTTCATATTTTATTTTTTTATCTGCCAATTCTCTTCTTTTAGTTGTGCCTTCCTTCATTGCTAATTCTTTTTCTATTTTTACTATTTCCCTTTCCAACTGCTCTGTTTCCTGATTGTAGTCCTTCTTCATCTTGGTTACATAACTTATTATTTGCCCTCTAATGAATGCTTTCATTGCATCTCATAGTATAAACTTATCTTTCACTGATTCCGTATTTATTTCAAAGTACATTTTAATTTGTCTTTCAATGAATTCTCTAAAATCCTGCCTTTTAAGTAGCATGGAGTTTAATCTCCATCTATACATTCTTGGAGGGATGTCCTCTAACTCTATTGTCAATATTAAGGGTGAATGGTCCGATAATATTCTAGCTTTATATTCTGTTTTTCTTACTCTGTCTTGCATACGAGCTGATAACAGGAATCGGTCTATTCTTGAGTATGTTTTATGTCTACCCGAATAATATGAATATTCCTTTTCCTTTGGGTGTTGTTTCCTCCATATATCCAAAAGTTGCATTTCTTGCATCGATTTAATTATAAATTTGGTTACTTTGTTCTTTCTGTTAATTTTTTTTCCCAGTTTTATCCATGTTTGAATCCAAATTAAGGTTGAAATCCCCTCCTATTAGTATGTTCCCTTGCGTGTCTGCTATCTTCAAAAAATATCTTGCACAAATTTTTGATCTTCTTCGTTAGGTGAATATACATTGAGTAAATTCCAAAACTCCAAATATATCTGACATTTTATCATTACGTATCTCCCTGCTGGATCTATTATTTCCTCTTCTATTTTAATTGGTACATTTTTACTGATTAATATAGCTACTCCTCTAGCTTTTGAATGATATGATGCTGCTGTTACATGTCCTACCCAATCTCTCTTTAATTTCTTGTGCTCCATTTCAGTTAAGTGTGTTTCTTGCACGAATGCTATATCAATTTTTTCTTTTTTCAGTAAATTTAGCAGTTTCTTCCTTTTGATTTGGTTATGTATTCCGTTAATATTTAAAGTCATATAGTTCAACGTAGCCATTTCATACTTTGTTTATCTTCCCTTTCTGTTTCCCCATCATCACCTTTCCTTCTTATCCATTTCTGCTTTCTTGTTTTGAACACTTTATAAGACAACATTTCTAAAACATCAAACATTTCCCTTATTCTCCTATCTAAAATTTCTTTAACCCCACTATCCCCTCCCCTTCCTGAGTTGCCCTTTATCCCTTGTCTGGCAACCACATCTCCCCTCTCCATTTGGATTTGCGAATTCACTCGCAAGCATCAACTGATTTCGCAGTGACCGTAACTCATCCCCACTCAGCCCCCCCCAGAAAAGATTTCAATTTTCATATATAACAAAGGTCACTCTCTTAATTCCCTCCTTACTTCCTCTCTTCCCTTTCTTTCCCTTATTAATTCTTATCTATACTCTATATATTTTCCTTTAAATACAGATACACTCATGTACACACACATATATACAT
The DNA here is from genome assembly GCF_036971445.1 of Narcine bancroftii. Taxonomy (NCBI): domain Eukaryota; kingdom Metazoa; phylum Chordata; class Chondrichthyes; order Torpediniformes; family Narcinidae; genus Narcine; species Narcine bancroftii. The sequence goes on along the minus strand of NC_091474.1, from coordinate 9,707,227 downwards.
ACACATCTATATATACCCATATACACACATACATATAGTTCGTGGTCATTTTTACTCTCATTACATGTCTTCATCTCTCTGCTTGTTTTGTAGTTGTTCTGCAAATTTTCGTGCTTCCTCTGGATCCGAGAATAGTCTGTCTTGTTGCCCTGGAATAACTATTTTAAGTACCACTGGGTACTTTAACATAAATTTATATCCTTTTTTCCATAAGATCATTTTTGATGTATTGAACTCCTTCCTTTTCTTCAGGAGTTCAAAACTTATGTCTGGATAGAAAAAAAGTTTTTGACCTTTGTATTCCAGTGACTTTTTGTCTTCTCTTATTTTCTTCATTGCTTTCTCCAATATATTTTCTCTCGTTGTATATCTTAGGAATTTTACTAAAATGGATCTTGGTTTTTGTTGTGGCTGTGGTTTAGGGGCTAGTGTTCTATGTGCCCTTTCTATTTCCATTTCTTCCTGTAATTCTGGTCTTCCTAGGATCCTGGGGATCCAATCTTTTATAAATTCTCTCATATTCTTGCCTTCTTCATCTTCCTTACGGCCCACTATCTTTATATTATTTCTTCTATTATAATTTTCCATTATATCTATCTTCTGAGCTAACAGCTCTTGTGTCTTCTAATTTCTTTTTTAAGTCTTCTACTTCCATTTCTACGGCTGTTTCTCATTCTTCCACTTTGTCCACTCTTTTTCCTATATCTGACATGACCATCTCTATTCTATTCATTTTCTCTTCTGCACTTTTAATTCTTCTTTTTATTTCACTAAATTCTTGTAATTGCCATTCTTTTACTGATTCCATATATTCTTTAAAAAAAAAATATCTATGGTCTTGCCTTTCCCTTCTTTTTCCATTTCTCTATGTTCTTCTTCTTCTTCCTCTGGGTTGGTCATCTGTTGTTTCCTTGTTTTCTATGTTCTCTTCCTGTTGTTGTGTTGCAGCTGTCATCCTCAGCTGTGGAGATCGACTCCTCAGCTGGTCCCCCCTCCTGTCAGTGTGTTTTTTTCCTTGCGCATGTGCGGTTGCGCACTTTTACTCGGCTCTGCGAGCCATTTTTGTAGTCCAGAGCTCGGGACTTCCACTGACCTGAGGTAGCGGGCTTCTCTCTCCGCGGCGGGCCTCCACGGACAGGTAAGGCCTTCACCTTCTTCTTCCGACGTTCTTTCTTCTTCTCTTCTTCCCGTTGCTTTCGACTTTTTCGCTGCCATTTTCTTCCCACCTTTACTTTGACTTTGGTTTAATTTTTATGTTTGTGCCTTTGTGTTTTGTGTGTTTTTTTTAAAACTTTTCCAGAGAGGGCTGGAGTTCCCTGACCGGCCACTACTCCATCACGTGACTCCCCCCCATATTCGGCAAGTATCGATGAGAACACCCCTCATCCTTCAAAACTCAGGCCCAGATTTATCAAATGCACCTAGTGTTCTCAACCCTCTCATCACTGGGAATATTCTCATCAACCTCCTCTTGACCGGGAGTCACGTGATGGAGTAGTGGCTGGTCAGGGAACTCCAGCCCTCTCCGGAAAAGTTTTTAAAAAAAACACACAAAACACAAAGGCACAAACATAAAAATTAAACCAAAGTCAAGGTAGGAAGAAAATGGCAGCGAAGAAAGAAAAGTTGAAAGCAACAGGAAGAAGAGAAGAAGAAAGAACGTCGGAAAAAGAAGGTGAAGGCCTTACCTGTCCGAGGAGGCCATATTTTGAATATGTGATTACAGACACAACGATAATCAAAAAATTTATAACAAATATGTATATTAAACTGCAAGAAAAGGAGAATGAGGAAACAAATGGTAAAACTAAACAAAAATGGGAACAAGATTTAAACATAAAGATAAAGAAGGAAGCATGGGAGAAGTTATGCTCTGGAACTATGAGAAATACAATAAACACGAGGTTACGTATGATACAATATAACTGGATACACAGGCTATACATTACACCTCAAAAGTTAAATAAATGGGACCCAACAGTATCTGACAGATGTTTTCGCTGTAAAAGGAAATGGGAACAACAATTCATGCAATTTGGACATGTGAGAAAGTGAAAACATTTTGGGAAGATCTAAACCAGATATTAAATAAAAATTACAAAAAGCAATATACCAAAAAACCCAGAGATCTTCCTCCTAAGTAACATAAAAATCAAAGAATTTGGACTTGATTTGGATGGTGCACAAAAAAGATTTGTTAGGATAGCCCTAGCTGTAGCAAAAAAATGTATTATGTCAGCCTGGAAATTAGAAGATAACTTGAGAATACAACAATGGTATATAGAAATGAATAAATGTATTCCACTAGAAAAAATAACATAATTTAAGAAATAATATTACAATATTTGAACAAATATGGGAGCCATACATGAAACACAATAGAGAAAACCTACTGGGGACATCGACCACCTAAAATGACAGAAGGAGAAGGAAATGAAAACGATTGACTCAGTGGAACTTCTTGTTTATTTTTTATTGAGTGACAACATTGTTTGACGGGTTTAATGTATCTTAGATTCTGAACTTTAAATGAATGGGAGCGGAGGTTGGGAGGGTGGGATGGGAAGAGGGAGGGGGGGAGAAAACGACACTATATATTTGAAAAGAAAAATGTATGTATCTTGATCAATGTGGTTTATAGTGTGAAAAATAAAAAACTTTTAAAAAATTTAAAAAAAAAGAGACTTGCTGAATATTGAAAGGGCTGGGCGTGGAGAAAATGTTTTCGGTACCGTAGTGGGAGAGCCTACACCCAGAGGGCACAGCCTCAGAATAAAAGGACATCCCTTTAAAATGAAGATGAGGAGCAGTTTCTTCAGTCAGAAGAATCTGTTGCCACATATGTCTGTGCAAATCAAATCATTGGGTATATTTAAAGCAGAAGTTGAGAGGTTCTTCATCAGTAAGGATGACAGAAGTTATGGGGAAAAGACAGAAGAATGGAGTTGAAAGAAAAAATGCCATTTATGTTGGCATACAAAATGGTATTTAAAGCTTGAAAGTGTAATCCCAAACCAGGGGCCATCTCATACACCGAGTATAAAATCAGAAATTAAATATTGTGTGGTTTAGAGTGTCCCCATGCAGGGCCGGTTTTAAGCCTATTTGACCGATTTGATCAAATTGGGCCCCACGCCTCAAGGGGGCCCCGCGCACGTGTTTGAGCCCAGGCCTTGAGCAGAGAACACTGTGACAGACTTCCTTTAAACTGGTAAGAAAATAATAATACTATAGGCCTGAGGGATTTGTCAGTGAAATCATGAAGTTATTGCCCTTAATTGATCGTATTATCTCAGTGAAATATTTTTAGGAAATATGTCTTCGATTAAACTACTGGCTATAGGCCTCCTTTGTCTCCCTAGCCAAAGATTTCATGTTTCGTATTCATTTGATCCAGTAAGATAGATGTATTCCGGAGCTGATGAAGCTTCTCTTATTATTATCAAGATCAAAACAGGCTTTAGGCTACTCGATAAGAGAACTTGTCCTTTAATATGAGATTGAGATAGTGTCATGGTAGCCTAGGGCCTAGTCTATAGCCTAGGCTTAAGCAGATAGCCTGAACGTAAATAGCCTAGGCCCTAAGAGTAGAATTTCTGACCATGTTAGCAATCGTAGATGGAATTGGTTAGAATATTCGGGTCATGTAAAGATGAATAACCCCAAAGTTAGGTTAGTTTAAGTTGATCTTTACTAGGCTAGGTCGCTGTGGGGGTTATAGCCTACATCTTTACGAGGTGGTTTACAAGGTTATTCAGCTATGGGGGCATGTACTGTACATCTTGGGGTTATTCATCTTTACAAGATCCAGATATTCTTAGCAAGGTTGTCCCTGTCATTGTTTCATAATTTTGCAGTGGTTTGATTTAGTATCAAAATAGTACTAGGCTACTGTTACTAACTATGCTATTGCACTGCCAGAGCTTAATATAGCCTATTTCATATTTTTGATGTTCTGGAACAGGTGCAGTTTAGCTTGACTATGCGGAAATGGTTTTCTTCAGGGATGAATTTCATCCATTACACGCATCAGTTCTTCCGCCAATTTTCTAGCCAAATATCTAGCAACAAACTAGCGCTAAACATTTGACTAGAAAATCAGCTAAAAAAACAGCAAAATTAAAGTGCGTTCCCCCCCCCCCCCACCCCATTCTGGAATTTAACTTTAATTAACCAACTTAACTAACCTAACCGTTACTAAAAAAAGGCAATTCTTACCTTATTCGAAGTTGTCGTCATTCAACAAATCCAGAATCCGTCGCTTGTTTTGCTGTTCAGTGGCGTTCACAAGTTGAGAGTTGGGTGCATTGTTCCAAGTCAGCAGTTGACGTTGGAACAACGTAAAGCTAACGAGCAAAATGACATGGGATCGACGTCGGTTTCTTGCGTTGTCCCAACGACGATGACAAGATTGTTCCACTGTTGGAACAATGTACACATGTTATCAGGGATGTCGAGTCCAATTTTATAACAAATTGCTAATGTCAAGTTTTTTGTGTAATTTTAAGTCTAAACATTTTAAAATATTCTTCTTTTACCTTTTTTTAAACCTTAAAAATATAACCCAGAGAATTAGCAGGTTAAAATTTGTCTGTCATTTTACATGGCTAGCACAAGCAGAGATAGAGACAAAGGGCCTAAGTATTTAAGCGGCATCCAGAAATGAGCACTGGCCAAGACTAAGGTAGCTGAAAATGCAAAACATAGAGGTGCTATTACAAAATTCCTTGTCACTCCATCTTTGAAGCGCCCATGTATTGAGGATGAAGAAAACAAAAACAATCCAGAAAATGACAATACAGCCTTGAGTCCAATTCCAGTTGATGAATACAATAATGAAATTGATAACAAGTTAGAAAAGGATGACGCAGCTGTGAATCAAATTGAAGATTATCTCATACACCAGAAGACAGTGCCAAAGCAGAAAGTCCACTTATAGCCAAAAAAGACCAAGCCCAAACATCACGCAATGATGGATCATCCATGAGTACAGTTGTAATTAACATTTATGATGACCCAGCCAACTGGCCAGCAAATATAAATCAAAATGTAAGAGATTATTTAACAATGAAAGGTCCTCCTATTCCAGTGAACAACTTTCCACGAAGTGAAAAGGGATTGTGTTTTTCAAAGTTTCACTGTAAGAGGAAACTTCCAAATGGGGAGTTTGTTGAAAGACCTTGGATTATATTCTCTCAGTCTGCTGATAGAATTTATTGCTTTTATTGTAAACTTTGTAGTAAGAAAACAACCAGTGCATTATCAACAAGTGGATTCAACAACTGTTCTGATCTTCATACAAGGTTGTATGAGCATGAAAATTCTAAAAACCATTTGGAAGCCACATGGAGTTTCTGGGAGTTACACAAAAGACTTTGCAGTGGACAGACAATTGACAAACAACTTGAACTAATCGTTAATGAACATGCAAAGGACTGGCAGCAAGTATTCAAAAGGCTAGTAGCGATAGCACAGTTTCTTGCTGAGAGAAATCTAGCATTTAAAGGAACAATGGAAAAAGTTGGTAATGAGAGTGTACACAATGGAGACTGTTTAGGTCTTGTTGAGCTGTTTGGAAAGTTTGACCCTGTTCTTGAAGAACATTTACGAAAAGTCAAAACCCACGAAATTCATAATCACTATTTAGGAAAGATACTCAGAATGAACGACTAGACATTATGGCTACAGCTGTTTTGAATGAGTTACTGAAAACGTGTCAAAGCAGCTAAGTACTACGCCATAATTTTAGACTGCACACCTGATACGAGTCACCAAGAGCAAATGTCTCTAACGATCAGGTAAGTGTCTGATGGTAACTTGGCTCCTTCAGGTGTTTATGAACATTTCATAATGTTTAAGCAGGTTGAAAGTAGCACAGAAGAAGATTTATATAAAACATTATTAAACACACTGAAGGAATTAAATTTAGAGGCGAAAGACATTCGAGGCCAAGGCTATGACAACGGTAGCAACATGAAAGATCACACATCTGGAGTACAAGCACGACTGTTGAAGGATAATTCAAGAGCTTTCTTTGTACCCTGTCCATGTCACAATTATAACCTTTAACTCGGAGATGTAGCCAAGTGTTGTCCAGATGCTATAAGGTTTTTTGGGATCTTGCAAAGGATCTACATATTGTTCTCTACATCAACTAAGAGGTGGGCAGTTTTTAAACAAACATGTACCCGGGTTATCAGTGAAACCCTTGAGCAACACAAGGTGGGAGTGTCAGATTGATAGTGTTAAAGCTGTTCATTATCAGGTTGGAGAAGTATATGATGCACTTGTGGAAATATTGGAAATAATAGATGAGCCCAAGGTAAAAGCAGAAGCTGAATCTTTAGCAAACCAGCTAAAGGACTACAAATTTTTAGTTTCTTTGATATTTTGGCATGAAGTACTTTTTAATGTTAACTATGTAAGCAAGGAACTACAAGGTGAAACAAAGGACATTGATGAAGGCATGGAGTCATTTGAAAAACTATTATCACGGCTAAGAATTTATAGAGGGGGCAGTTTTAATGATGTCCTAATAGACACAAATGAATTGGCTGAAGCTGTTGAATTACCATTGGAGTTTAGACAATTTCAAGAAAAAAAAACTACGTAGAAGGAAGAGAATGTTTTCATATGAGGCAAAATATCAAGCTTTAGATGATCCAAAACAAGCACAGAGTTCAGTGCCTCAGCTTAGTCCTAGACAAAGCTATTCAATCTTTAAGCAGCTTAAAAGCCATGTAAAATTATTTGGATTTTTAAACAACTTTCAGAGCTTACAAAAGACAGAAATAAGGAAACACACAGCAGACTTTGAAGCAGCTTTAACTGACACCATACTAAAACAGAGCACTGATGGAGGGGTAGTTACTGAAACAACTAAAGTCGTGAATGATTATCTGTTGGCTGAAGAAATTGAAGCTCAGAAAACTTTCCTTCCCTTCAGTGTCATTAAGCCTCAAGCTCTGTTTGAATACCTGGTAGTAAACAATCGATTCACAGCATTTTCTAATGCTCTTACTGCTTTGAGGATTTACTTAACAATGCCCGTAGCAGTCGCATCAGGCGAAATAAGTTTTTCAAAACTAAAACTGATTAAAACATACTTACGGACAACAATTTCACAAGAGAGACTAAACAATTTGGCGATGCTATCTATAGAAAATGACATTACTAAAACCATTGACCTTGAAATTATTTTGAAAGATTTTGCAAATAAAAAAGCCAGAAAAATCTGTTTCTAAAAGACCTGCATAAACAGTAGGTCTGTAATTGTCTTAACTTATATTAAAAAATTAAAACTTTCATATTGTCTTTCAACATTTAGTATATCACGCATGTAATGCTTTTTGGCTAAGACTGGCATATTACACGAAATACAAAACATCAATTTCGACTTTTGTAGAGTAGAGGCCCCGTTATCAATTTTTTTAATTGGGCCCCGCAATACCTAGCAACGGCCCTGTCCCCATGGCAATGGAGAACAACATAAAACACTTGCACAACTTCTACAGTCCTACCACTACATATTTTTCTACTGAAACTTACATTTGGAAAGCTGGATTAATAGTAATGTTCTATGAAAATAATAAAAATGTATAATTAATCTGAACAACATATCTTAAAATAACAGCACAGCAAATAAAGCTATCAGTCGCCATTTGTGACATGAAACTGCCTTTACCAACCTATGAACTTGGTTGGTAAAGACAGTAAGTGCCAGACAAGGTAGTATTTTACGAGTGTAGCTTATACCCTATATTTAAGTGAAAATTCTGAGGTCGTCTTAAACACCCATTCACCTTGTACGCCAACATGATTTGAGTGACAGAGCAGACTCGATGGGCTGAATGGCCTCATTCTGCTCCTGAGTCTTACGATCCTTTGTCTTATTGGTGGGCGAATAATTTTAAAGCACAGCATATTAAAACATACAGTTTTGATGGAACAAGTATTAAAGTTTGAACATGGATACAAACCCCCTTCTGATCTATGAAGGTAGATAGTCCTGCCATAAACTTTCTGGGTTGTTGATTCACCAAAACAGAGCTTCCACATTCTCTCTCACTCTACCTCACCACACATTTGCTTGACAGATTATCCAATTCACTTTTCTGTGCTGAAGCTGACATACTATATTGAAATGCTTGTATGATATATTGATACCTGATTAGCAAATGTAAAATATTTCAAAGATGCGTTGATGTGAAATGTGGGGTAAAGGGCAGGACCCTGGAATTTGAGACAGGAGCCATATTGTTCACATCAGAGGTTTTAGCACCAAAACCTCAGCTTGCACTCCAAAATGGCCCTGAAATATGTGTTGCAGTACTGAGATTGACCTTTTAGATGAGATCTTTAAATTAAAACCCTATTTGCCTTCCCAATTGGTGCTATAAGATGTCGTGGCTTTATTTCAAAGATGTATAGGAGAATTATCTCAGTATTTCTGACCCATATTTATTCCATAATAAGAACCAGTGGTGGAAAAAAAATCTGTTCATTATCATATTCCTATTTCTTGGAATTGCTGATATATTTCCAACCATTTCATTAGCTGTACATCATTTTGGACAACATCAAATTGTGAAAGTTACTATATGAATGCGTTTTTTTTTTAAAACAATCAGAATGGAAGATAGAGCTGGACACTCCACCAGTCAATCATTTTAAAGCTACTCTTTATAAAATTCCATGGTAATGCTTCGCCATTAATTTGGTGGAGATTGAATTGAAACAGATGTGCTGAATTGTTTTTTTTTGGATTGTGTCATATACAACCTTCGGATTCATGATTGTTTTTGAGGGTTATTTAGTGAATAAAGGTTACACCATAAATGTTCATGTCCAAAGTTAAATTCCTATTATATCCTAAGTAAGTGTTTCCTTATCCTTCAAGCGCAGAGGTGTCTGAACAAGTGCATGCAACACAATGGTGCGCAACATACAGTGTGAATCATTTCCCCAAAAAAAAATCGATCACTAATGGTAACCTAAAACAGCATGGCTATTTCATGGAGTAAAATCTATTATTTATTATACAAGCAGACTTTATTTTCATTAAAAGCATCACTCTACAACATTGGTAAAACACACAAGTCTGCAGATACCCTGATTGAAGTAAAAAGACAATGCTGGAGAAACTCAGCTGGTCATACAGTGTATTTTATATAGCAAAGATCAGAATGTATGACTGAATTTATTTGACCATGCTATGCAGAAATTGAGAGTATGTTTCCTACGTTACCACCCGTAAAATGGAAGAACAACACTTGATTTTCCGTCTGTCTCCAACTGATGGCATTAACCTCAACTGCTCCGGTTTCTGCTAGTCTACTTTCTGTTCTCCCTCCCTTCCCTTTCGTCTTCTTTCCTCCTGCTCTCCACCCCCTTCCCTCTGTACTCACAGAGCCATTCCTCCTCCTCTTGCTTGTTGGTGGGCTCTCCCTTATCCACCTATTAGCTTTTGCCTTTGGAATCATGCTCCTCCCCCTACCACCCCCCCCCCCCCCACCACCATTTTGTTTGGCCACTTGCTGACATTTTTCCATGCTTTGATGAAGAGAATAAGGTATCTTCATCTTTCTACATAAAATACACTGTTTGACCTACTGATTTTCTCCAGCATTGTTTTTACTGCAACCATGGTGTCTGCAGACTTGGGTGTTTTGTAATAGAGTGATGCTTTTAACAAAAATAGTCTGCTTTTATAATAAATAATACATTTTAATGCATGAATGGGCCATACTATTTTAAGTTAACCATTTGTGATTGATTTTTTGGGGGAAATGATTCACAAAGTATGTTGTGCAGCCCTGTGCATCTTCGGACACCTTTGTGCTTGAAGAACCAGGAAACATTATGCCATTCTCAATAGATACTGCAATAATGATCAACTATTGATTTTCTAACAAAATTAAAATGAGAACCCCACATAAAAATCAAGCTTTCCTTTGACATTTCTCGGTCCTTCCAAAATTGAGAGATTTCACTTTATTTGAGGTCGAGTTCTGATTGAAGTGGGTGTGAACTGTGATTGGGAAAGATTTGTTAGAGCAGGCCACACACAAGCAATTTAAAACACAGAACTTTTGCAGAAGTGCTCAGAGACTTCACTGATGGACTGCCATTTTGCAAAAGACAACAAATTAGTAACATACAGTGGCAGTTTGTCTGGAAAACAGGATGCTGTCTGGAAGAGCATGCGATCTTTGCAAGCAGAGGCAGAACAGCTTTGCTCTCAGAGAGGGAGGGAGTGAGAGAGAGGAGAGACAGAGACTTCGGTTCCAGAGGGACAAGCTGGCAAGCTTTGGAAGACGGCCTGGTCAAAGGAGAGGACTGGCAGTCTGATGTTTCCCTTGGAATAGAAGAAACAGAAAGGAACTCTGTGGTGACCTGAAAGAAAGGGGTTATCATCTGGAGAACTCTGAAAGGGGCATGTTTCGTCAGAAAGACACTGGAGTGGCTGTCCTGGAATGAGAAAACTCTCTCTCTGAAAGCCAACAAGAACCCTCCTGAGTGATAACCTGTTAAGCAACAAAGCCTTGTGAACCTTATTAATGCTAACTTCTGTGCACAGTACAAGAATTGCCTGCAACCAGTGAGATTGGACTGTGAACCAAAGAACTTTTCTAAACTTGTATACACATTATACACACCTGCGCCTAGAATTAGAGTGGGGTTAAGTAAGTAAGTCAATAGTGATAAGTTAAAGTTTGATACTGTTTTCATGTTCAAAGATAATTAAAAGCAACTTTTGTTTAAGTAACCCTTTGTATTGGTGTATATCTATTGCTGGTGGTTTTTGGGGTCCTCTGGACTCGTAACAGAACCTCGTTTTATAAAACGTTTTATTATTGATTCCTATTCAATTCAATAAATGCAAGCAGAAGAGAAGGGAGGGGCTTTAGAATTTGAATCCAAAGAGACTGCAGCTGTTCAATTTAAACAATGCTGAATGAATGCTTTCATTTATTTCATCCTTTTTAATGTTCTCAATGAGTTCAGGGGGGAAAAACTCCAGCCAGATAGAACAATCTTGGCCTTGTGTCGTGATTCTATCTCTCTTCCTTCCTTCAGTACTAGATGGAACTACTGTAAGACATTATCGCATCATCACCAACGAAGGTGGGCAATTTTCCCTGAATGTAAGCATTCAATTTCCCAGTCTGAAAGAGCTGGTGGAATACTACAGATTAAATTATCTTCGGCCAGATCTCCAATTAACTATACCTTGTCAGAAAGTAAGTGACTTCAAGTGAATAATTGCAACATGATTAAAATGTAAACAAATTTAAAGTCTTTTTGGAATAAGAAGTGTCAGCCTGGCAATAATTCAATGTCGAACACATCAAGGACTATAGATATTCTTTGTTTGCAGACAAAGCTTGGCAGACATCAGACTGTTGTGAATGGAAATAAATTGGTCTGGAGGTACAAGATTCACCTTGTCTGATGGTGTGGAATAAATCTAATTATTGGATATTGCTGGCAAGGTGCATCAGATGTCAGAAAATCATTCAGTGAAGCTTACGGTGGTTTAGCTTTCAAGAAACTCCATTCCAGACCAAAATATATACAATCTCCCCCAGTATGCCAGCCTGTGAAACCAAATTAATTTCACTTCCATTTTCTTTCTGTATTGTTAAAGTACCCCCAGCAAATTGTGTACATGAGCAAACACATCACCATTCTGCTCACTGCAACCGTAGAAACTTAATTTTGCTTGAGAGAATTTTACATTAGAAATCCTTCTTGAACAATAATAAAATAAATGAAGTCTTCCTTTTTGTATCCGGTGCACCTATTTACCAAGCTATGAATCCCATGAGCTTTGCTACTTATCAGCTTGCCTTGACACTTTCAAACTGTTGATCAACTCTGAATTTAGATCATGTTCTTCCTTTGCTCTGTTTCTCTCTTAGGTTTATCACTTCACATTTATCCACATAAAGTGCATTAGCCATATTTCTGATCATTTCACCAAATGTTCATATCACCCTGAAATCTGGAACTCTCCAGCTCACTGCAAAAAACCAAGAACTCACTAGCAAACCTTTGGGTTCCAAGCATATTTCTCCCTTGAACTGATGTACTGGCCTTCCTTGTGAACCTGCAACCCTAACACTACCATTTAAACCAAACTGCCATGAATAAACAATGATAAACTGATAACTTAAATTCAAACCTATTCCCTTCAAATTTATAATACTTATCTAAGAGTGTCTGAATATATCTCACTTTTGAAATTCTGCAGAATGGAACAATAGAGAACAATAATGCTCTTTAAATTAAATGTTTGTGAATATTTTCCAATCAACCATTTGTTTATGAACTGCTTTTAATGGCTGTTGTAGTCAACAACTATTTTTTTTAATGAATAAGGATTGCAGTTTAAAAAAAAACACAATAAACCCCCTATTATCCAGAATTCAAGAAACCAGCACCCCAAGCAACCGGCAAAAATGTTTTGAGAAAAATAAATAGATAGATATGAAACAAATAAGAATAAATAAAAATTTAAACTAAAAGTTTAAAATTGTAAAAGTAAATGTTCTCTGAAGCAACACATAAGCCTTGGGTCATGATGTGAGTAAATATTCAGCAGATCGAGTGCTTTGTTCGTGCTTTACTTGTAGCAGTTGTTTGAACAAAGATTGAATATAATGTGTTTGAATAACATGGCATTGCCCAGTATGATCTCCTTATTCCTGTTTAGTAAGAGTCTTTATCTTTATTAGTATATTGTTAAGTATATTAGTAAGGCATCTACCAATTTCCGTAGGTGCCGGATACCAGAGGTTTTACTGTGTCTTGGTATTGGTTTGTGTTGGTTTTCCTTGGGAGGAGCACCAGCACAACTTGTATGAATCAGTTTGTAGGAAATTAAACATAAGAATCAATGTTTACTAATTTTAAGGTCATTTTAATTTCATTCCTTTTTGTGCTTTGCATTTAAAGAAAAGTCAACCAAATATAAACGATTTGTCCCATTTGACTGTGGATAACTGGGAACGGCCTAGGACAGAGTTCACTTTTTCAGAAAAGCTGGGTTCTGGACATTTTGGAGAAGTGTATGCTGGATATTGGAATAATAGTGTTCGAGTAGCCATCAAGACAGTGGAAGTTGGTAAGGATTCATTGGAGGTGAACTGTGATTGTACGGGAAATGACATACATGCATGTACGCTAGTATATGACACTTTTACCATCGGAATAAGATTTTATCTTCCCTATCTATGTTTTGCAATCTTGTCTCAGGCTTCTCCTTGGACTCTTATTCTCCTGACAATCCAAGTTGTCCAACCTCTCCCGATTACTAGGAAGTAATGATATTATGTATTTTAGTTATGGGATTAGGTTTGGAGAGGGGGGGGGGGGAAGGAGCATTGAGAGGGTTTTTTTAAGTTAATTTTTAGGTTTTTTTTCAGCATATATTTGTTAACATTGTATTATGGTTATTTACTACTGGTTGTTATATTCTATATATGTTGATTAAATAAAATATTCAAAAAAAGAGAAATTATATCCCACTCTCATCTTATTTCCAAGAAATACAAAATACGAATTTGCCATATTTTATTGGAAAGATTCCACCTGTACAATTTAGAGGAAAATATCTACCAAGGGTTTGTTGGTTGAATCAGATACCCTCCGCAAATGTGTTAAAAATACTGAAGGCGAAAATTAAATCTACTTATCAATGAGGAGGCATCTGTATTGCTTGATGGTGAAGTAATTATACCTTAAAACTGGTTTTAAGGTAATGTCATGAAAAATAGAAACAGACTTTTTAATTTAAATTTTAGAGATATAGTTGAACCAATAGTGTCTATGTTCGTCAAAATAGATTTCAGGATAATCCCATTTCCTACTTGTAAAAACCAAGTGTAGTAAATAAAATCAGTTATGTTCAGTCAAACCGATTTGAGTATATGATATAAATAGAAACGAATATGGCTGGTAAGATTCACCAGAATGAGTAGCATATGAAAGGAAAACTTGAGTCAATATTTCAGGTTGAAGATGCCTCATCAGAATATAGTTTCAGGTAGAGTCTTCAACCCAAAATATTGATTTTGTTTTTCTTTCTGTGGATGCTGTCTGACCAACTGAGTGTTTCCAGCATTTTATGTGTTTTTTTTAAAAATTATAATATTACATATTTTCTCCCCCCAGGTTTAATGAATAAGAAAGAATTCCAGGCAGAGACACAGATTTTGAAGAAGTTACACCATCCGCATCTAATATCTCTTTATGCAATATGCACGACAGATGATCCTTTCTACATCGTGACTGAACTAATGAAATACGGCAGCCTGTTATGTTATTTACGAAGTTGAGTTGACATCCTTCTAATTTCTACCTGTGCTGTGTTTTTGGCTTCTTCCCAATGTAATGTAGACAATATCTGGATTCTGGAATTGTTAGTTTCTGGGTGGATGAAGGTCCTTCCTCATCCAGATGTGTCTTGCAATAGGTCTTAACGTGAGCATCCACCATGAGCATCCACCAGGCCATTACTTAAGTCATTCCAGCACTTTCCTTCTAAGACTCAATAAGCCAAGCAGTCTTTCTCTTTCTTTTACAATGCAAACCATTCATTCAGCTGGAAGAAGAACCGCTAACCTTTATTTAAAATACACAAGCCAATTGTTGATTAATCTCTTCTGCCAGATGACACAATTCTGGAATTGCACATTTTAAAGCTGAAATAATCTACAGGGAGTGATAGGCCTTCTACTGATTTCTATGCTTCTACCAAACTCACAGAAATGGGTGTGTGTTTGCTTTTCCTGTTGCTTCTTCTCAATGTGACCTCAGCCTTTGCAACATAACCTTTGGAAAACTGCTAACATTTGGCAAAGGATACAATGGATAAATGACCATCTTGAATGGCTCTGGGCCCATAAAAACCAGCTGCAAACTGCAACATCATGGCAGGGAATGGAGCAGAGAGGCGGAGAGCAGATATACTGATCCAGGCCTTGTGCATGGCAAGGATGGGTAGAAAGGTGCTGTCTTCCTACGAGAGGTCACTCCGTTTGTGTTCAAAAGTGGCATAGTTGCCCCCTTGGGATGGACCTGAGCAGGAGTACTAACCTGTTATAGCACAGAATCCTTGGACTGTTGCATAACATTGCAAACCCTCTTACACATCGTCATCTTAACCTTGCCTGCTGGGTGCAGTTTGAGCTTTCCCGACATGCAGAAATTTCAAAGGAGGTTCTGACACAAATCACAAGATTCTGGCTGCAAAGCTTGCAAATGGAGCTGGGCCCCGATCCATGCAGCTAAAGATGCGCTCCAATCTTTGGGCAAAGCTCGAGAATAAATTGTTGTCAAACTCTTTCATGCTCTTCAGTTTGAATGTGAGATTTGCGGTTGGCTTCCCAATGAGCGAAGCAAGTCCTTTCAAATGTTTCTGCAGCGATCCCAACCTAACTGCTCTGCTTCTGTGCAACCAAGCTCTCCAAACAACTGGCACTTTGGAGTCCTTGACACTATATCCAGTACCTAATCATCTACCAAGCACTGTTCTGTCCTTCAACATTCAGTTGGTTTGATTTCATTTTTAACTGCATTGTGCACAAGAAAAATTCTAAATATTTTTAAATACCATAGTGTTTCTGATAGGATGAAACCTTATGGATAAACTGTAAACAAGGTTGTCTGTTCAGTGAATGAATGGGAACAGTGAGAGAGACAAAAAGAACGATGTAGAGTGGCAAAATGCAAAGCAGAAAGACATGTCTGGAATCTAAAGCAAACATACAAAAAGTTAGTGGAACTCAGTGAGCTGAGCAACATGAGGGAAAGCAAAGGGATGGTCGACATTTTGGGTTGGGACCTTGCATCAGGACTTCTACCCCCCACCTATTAGTCCTGATGTGGGGACTCAATCTAAATCCATCTCTTTTACCTCCCTCGATGCTGCTCTACTAGTTTCCCCCCACCACCCCCCCCCCCCATCTCAGATGGGAGGCTGATACAGACAGAAATCAAGTTAGCTGTAGTTATAAAGCTCAACACCAAGTCCAGCAGCTGCAGTGTGTCCAGACAGAAGAGGAAATTCAAAGTTGTGTTGAGCCTGATTTAACAATTCAGGAGGCTACAAACTGATAGGGCACAGCAGAAGTGGGCTGGAGAGAGCACCAGGCATCATGAAGTTCAGGGGCATCGCTGAAGGATCCTGCAAACCATTTGGTTTCTCCAAGTGAGAAGTGTCTAAACTTAGAAGCAATGGGTTTAAGGCAAGGGGCGGGAAGTTTAGAGGGTGTCTGAGGAAGAATTATTTTTACCTGGGGGTGATTGGAAATGATAATGTGCTGCCTGGAAGGAGGGGGGGGGGTGTGAAGGCAGGTATTTAAGAATGATAGCGCCAGCAATCGAGGTTTAACTTCGGTGCCATCTGTAAGGAGTTTGTATATTCTCTCTGAGTCTGTATGGGTTTCCTCCCACCTTTCAAAACAGACTGGGATTACAGGTTAATTGGGTGTTATTGGGCGGCACGGCCACAGAGGGCGAAAGGGCCTGTTACTGTACTGCAAGTCTAATTTCTTTTAAATGCAAAGCAATATTAAAAATTTTTAAATATCCATAGAAGCAATGAATTACCACAGGCTAATAACTGAAAATGAGATTAGAATAGGTGGGTAGTTAATGGTCACTATGGACAAGATGGGTCAAAGGGCCTCTTCTGTGCAGTTCTGATTTTATTTCTATGCTGTATGACTAAATGAGAAGACAATACTTATGGCAAAATCAATTTTTCTGCTCTCTCAGGCAAAGAAGGATCCCAGATGAACTTCAAACATTTACTGGACATTGTAGTCCAAGTAGTGGAAGGAATGACGTATCTGGAATCAAAAAATTATATCCATCGTGATTTGGCTGCAAGAAACGTTCTGCTTGGAGATAACTTCACTTGCAAAATTGCTGACTTTGGATTAGCAAGAATTGTTAGGGTAATACCCATTTTCTTTCATTTCATCAATGTTCATACCAAAGAGGGCATTAGATTTGTTAATCACCTCTGCATAGAATGTAATGGACAGCTGTTAACAGCTGAAATGCAATCATATTTAGTTTTTAAAATATGAACTTAAAAGTCCAAATTCACATCTGAGAACTGTTACAAATACTCCAGAAACACTAAGTCCGTTTGCCAAAAATGAATACTATTATATGATGGCTGAGGAGAACCATTCATCCATCCAAACATTTGCTAAAGTGCCACAATTTCTGTTTTTGGTGTTGGCCATTCTTGGTCTGTAGAAATACTTCCCGATATCAGTCGTAGTATTGTCTTTCACCAGTTTCAACTTGCATTCCTAACATTTAATTTAAATTCTTTTTGTAGATTGTTCCCTCAAGTATTTTGAATACTTTCAAAAAGACCATTTGTCCAACAATGAATATCTAAAGTTTGAAAGTCATTATTTTTTCCCCCGAACCTTCCATGGAAGTTCATTCTCACCAGTGGGCAGTGGAGGCCCTTTCATTCAAACCAGAGGTTGAAAGGTTTTTTTTGCTTTTGGAAGGCTCAAGTGATTATGGAGAAAGGGCAGGAGAATCACACTAAGGTAGCTTGTTAAATTAAAATGCAAGTTGTGTTCTCCTGTTTGGGATTGGACAATTTTTGACTTCCTCTCATCTTGTTCAATTGACTTATATTCAGGTTCAGTAATATTTCTTGCAGATTTATTGGTTTTGAGAAACCAGTCCCTCATATCCTAAAACATATTTCCAGTGGTTTTTGGTGATTGTATTGCTGTTTACTTCCTGAATGCCTTGGATGAACTTTCATTCACAACAGATACAAGGACACACTAGTTCACATCCCTGTCTTTGAACTATGAAATCTTCATACATACTATATTCTCCTTATTGCTGTTTTTCTTCACATGAAATGTTATCCCTGATCTATTCATATAAATAGTTCCAATAGCCTTTCTACAAAGGATACTGTTCCAGAAATTGGTTTTGAACAAATACGATACAGGCCTTCTGAGGGATTGGAGCAATTGAGTTGTCTGGGACTGTACTTGTTTGAATTTAGAAAAATGAGAGGGGATCTTATAGAAAATAATAAAATTACACCAATAAGATAGAGATAGGCAAGTTGTTTTCCATTGGTGGGTGAGACTAGAACTAGGGGACATAGCCTCAAGGTTCAGGGTACTGGGGGCCTAACCTTTTATCCAGGATCGTCATCTGTCATTGTTTGGAATCTTCCAGTTTCAGAATAATTTTAAAGAAATTATTTAAGAAATAATTATTTAAGAAAATGCAATGTTGCATAAAAAATTGCACAAAATGAGACCATAAAATGGATTAGGCTAGGAGGATACGAGGGAGGAAACGTAATATTGATTGGAGGAGGATGATAAAGGGTCCAATTTTCACCCTTTGTCTATTGATCTCCTTCCCCCGA
Organism: Narcine bancroftii; assembly: GCF_036971445.1. Lineage (NCBI taxonomy): Eukaryota > Metazoa > Chordata > Chondrichthyes > Torpediniformes > Narcinidae > Narcine > Narcine bancroftii. The sequence continues at coordinate 9,688,791 of NC_091474.1, read as the reverse complement.
CCTTTCTTTCATTCTCCTCCAGCCTTTTAATTCAGGTTCCTGCCTGCTTTTTACTCATTCCTTGAAGGGCTCAGGCTTGAAACATCAGTTATAATTCTTTACTTTCCATGGACACTGTGAGACCTCCAGCATTTCTGTGTTTTCACGTTTAAAATAAGATGACTTTAATAACTGCACTTCAGTTAAAAAGCTCTGGCGTGTGTGTGAGACAGAGAGAGGGAAGCACACACACATAGATTTGCTTCCTATGGAAAAGGTACTAATGTCAAAGGGAACGCAGATGCCTCTCTTTACTATCAACAGCAAGGTGAAAATAAACTGCTAACATTGAGAGCAATTAGCACATCAACTTCTTTTTTTACACACTCTTGCTCTGATCCAATGCAGGCACGGATGAGTATTGAGCCCCAACCCCCATCTCATCTCATCAAGTGAGATGTGTATCAAGTTCACGGTTTTCTCTTTTAAGGATGGAAGGAAGGCTAAGTTATTCACACAGAAAAACAGCATTGATCATAGATTCCCCACTTGGTATCATCCAAATCCAAGAACACAGTGTGTCAAAAGGCAGTTTTCGATGAAGTAATGCCCAGAAAGTCTGTTTCTCTCATTTTTGAGGTTGTCTACAGATGTTGGGTGCTGAGCCAATGCCAGATCACTAGTATGGTTCCTCTCCTTAGAGATGGTCGATCTTGACCTGCATATTGACAGGCAGGAACTGTTCATGGTGCTCTCAGTTCCTGTCATTTGTACAATCTTTTTATATATAGTGGGAGAGGGAGCAGCCTAAATGGGGGCATGATTGCACAGTGATTGTCATGACCACAGATAGCAGCATCTAGTGCACAGAGCGGTTATCCTCACCATTTGCTACCTGTCTACAAAAGGGCAGCACTTGTAAATTAAATAGGGAGAAGTTACTCTCAATAAATCTTGCAATGAGGACCAGTTAATTCATGTGTTGTTCCCAACTTGCTGATCAATTTGCCCCTCGTTTAAAGCAAAGATTATAGGTCAAAACCTTTTCATCCAATTTCTACTAATAAGGTAGAATGGACAATAGGCAACATTCTACTTTTGGGTGATGTTTTCAGTCCAATTTGCTGATCAACAGGGCTTCCACTGAAGATGAACGCAAGCACTTTGGAGTACAGGTACCTACTCTATTGACCTAGCATGCATTATTTAATCAGAAAGATGATGTGCCTGTTTTTCTTATTTAATCCAATTTATTCCCCAAAAGTATCTTGGAATAGCACTGCCACCTAGTGGTTACGTCCTGTTGCGGATAAAATCTGGAACCAGGAAAACATTTAATTGTCCTGACACTAGAGATGTAATTTGTCATAAAAGATGCATCTCTAAGCATGGGGTCATAAGTAACTGGCCTTAACACAATATTTCTACAACTTGGTTTGAATTTAGAAGTAATGACATTTCATCATAACATTATAATCATTATAATGGAGTGTGTTGGGAACTTTCCTTTTTTATATGAAATATTGAGACTTTTTTTTCTCAAATCCAGGATGACATTTATGTGTCACAGTCCAATATAATTCCATATAAATGGACAGCCCCAGAAGCGATTGAACATGGTTATTTCTCTGTGAAGTCTGACGTGTGGTCTTTTGGAATTCTTCTTTATGAAGTAGTCACTTATGGTAAAACCCCTTACGCAGGTAAGCTTTGTATTTAGAGTGCCCTCCATAATGTTTGGGACAAAGCCACTTTTTTTCCCCTCATTTCCCCGTGCTGCACAATTTCAAATTTGAAATCAAACAATTCACATGTAATTAATATGCACATTCCAGATTTTATTGCAGGTTATCCGTGTACAATTTGGTTTGACTATTGCTGTGTCAGGAAGATTATCAGGTTTGGTGGATTCACAGAGACAAGTCTGGACACAAGTGATACAATCACTTGGCATTTTTACACAGAAACTTTGGAATTATTCTGAAAAAAAAAAATTAGTAGACTTACCTCTGGTGTGTCCCAATGTGGTTGTCTATACAGGGGTACTTTTATGCTCCTTCCTGTGTTGCAGAGTTTGTCGGTGGTTGGGGGGGGGGGGTTGGGGGAGGAGAAATGTCTTATTTATTAGGGCTGCTTCTCATGGAGTGGCTGTGGTCAATTTACACTGCACCTGTAGGGGTGCAAGTGGAAAAATTACAGGATGGAATTTTCATTTTAAAATTTTCCACTTTTCAGTGGCTATGTAAAATAGCCTACACTTAACTTTAACCACAGACAGGGACTTTCACACATACTCCTGGTTCCCCATACCAACAGGTGTGCAGCTCTCTGCAAGCACTGATCTAGCCGTGTGGTGCACATCTTCCAGCAATGTCCACAGTAGTAACCTAGTGTGGAATGACATCTGGGCCTTGAACCATTAGGCAGAAAGAATGTCCTATGCATTGATGTTTTGTATAGTTCTGACCCTATGTATTTTGAACTTGCCAGAGGGAAGGTGTGCACTAATGAGTTGCCGGAGTTCAACCATGATTGGCAGGTGATGTGAAATCTGAATAAGTTTTATACAGGACATGTGACCACTACAAATAACAAACAGTAGATTTTAGTCTTCCTAAGGTTTGGTTGATGGTCTATGGTTGCATAGTTTAAAACTACAAGCAAAAATAATTTTATTTTGCATAAAACTTGTAATGTTAAATGATCTTGCTGCAGGTCTGAAAAATAATGAAGTTGTGAGTATGATCTTGCAAGGTTACCGAATGCCTTGCCCCAGTGGATGTCCATGGAAGTTGCATGACATAATGATGAAATGCTGGAATGACAGAGCATCACAGCGGCCAACGTTTGCAAATTTGACAGAAGATCTGCTAGAATTGTGAGGAGAGGGAGAGGGGTGATTCCCAAACACACTGCTGTTTCCTCCCCTTTTCACTTTCTTCAACACGCTGCCCACTAGATGGTGCTATTCCATTCCAACTCTTCCCACCACATTCTTAAATGCCTCTGGCACCTCTACAACTCTTTCTACACAATTAAACCTCACATTCCACCAATACACAAGGTTTCGGTCACCAGTTCGCCCACTCAGCTGCTCTGCTTCAACTTCATTTCTTAATCTTCTTTCATTAGGTCACTTTTAATGCCAAATGCTCTAGTTCTTTTGCTTAAACTTCCTGCAATAGGCCTAGTCTTAGTAATCCATCCAAAAATGGAAATATAAATCTAGTCATCAGCCCCTATTGTTCCACAATTAATTCCCTCAAGCATGCTTCCTGACATTGGTCATGTAAAACCCGTCAGACAGTTGCTCAACCTCATCTTTCCAGCCTGACAACTGAATGCCTGCCAAGCATACTACTCAGCATGCATTTTGGCAGAACTAATTCCAGTGTATACTTTGTCCCCTATGTTAAGGCGGAAAAGCATCTCAAAGATTAGAACATAGATTATAGCACTTGTTCTGAAATACAAACCCAGTCCACAATAACTAACCCTTCCCTATCACATGATCATGACCCTTCATTTTCTTACGTCCATGTGCCTCTCTAAGAGCCTTTTAAATGGCCCTATCACAGCAGGCTCCACCATCACCCCAGCAATGCATCCACCACTCTGTGTTAAAGTACTTGCCTCCTCCCCTCACCTCAAAGCAATGTCCTCTAGTATTTGCGCCTGGGGGAAAAAGGGTGTTAGCTGTCCACCCTCCCTCTGCCGCTCATAATCTTATATACCTCTATTAAGTTTCCTCTCATCCTTCATCACTCCAAAAAGAAACGTCCTAGCTTGATCGTTAAACATGATCTCTATTCCAGGCAGCGTCCTGTTAAATCTCCTCGCTAAAGCGACTACATTCCTCCTGTAATGATACAACTAAAACTTCACACAATCCTCCATGTGGTCTAATGAGAGCATTCTTTGGCTTGGCTTCGCGGACGAAGATTTATGGAGGGGGTAAAAAGTCCACGTCAGCTGCAGGCTCGTTTGTGGCTGACAAGTCCGATGCGAGTTGTAAAATCACCTCACAGATCTTGCACTCAATCCCTCTACTTATAACCATTTACGGAGCGGAAACAGGCCATGTCGGCCTTTCGAGTCCACACCAGTTCACTAGAACAACTCCACTAACTCAAACCTCCTGCTCACCGCCAATAACCCTCCGACCCCCTCACCTTCACGAACACATCCAACCTTCTCAAATGACAGAAGGGACCCTGATGCAACTATCTCATTCGGAAGTTCATTCCATTCTGCCACCACTCACTGAGTGAAAAAACCACCTCTAATATTTCTCCTAAAGTGTTGCCCCCCTTACCCTTAACTCATGGCCTCTTGTTCCAACCTCCCCTGCCCTCAGGGGAAAGAGTCGGTTTATGTCTAGTCTATCTATTCCTTTCATAATTTTAGTTACCTCTATCAAGTCCCCTCTTAGTCATCTACATTCCAATGACTAAAATCCCAGTCTCCTTAATCTCTCCCTGTAAGCCAGGCAACATCCTTGTCAACCTTCTCTGCACCCTCTCTACCTTATCTATATCCATTTTATAATTTGGAGACCAGAACTGAGCACAGTACTCCAAACCTGGCCTCACCAATGCCTTAAACAGCTGCAGCATCACCTCCCAGCTCCTATACTCTATACTATGATTTATGAAGGCCAGCATACCATAATGCCTTCTTAACCACCCTGTCTACATGGGAATCCACCTTCAGTGAACTCTGTACCATAACCCCCAGGTCCCTTTGCTCCTCTGCGTGCCTCAGTGCCCTCCCCTTAACTGTATATCCTGTTCTGGTTATTTTACCAAAATGCAACACCACACTTATCTACATTGAATTCTATCTGCCATCTTCCAAACAAATTAAATCCTTCTGTAATCCAAGAAAATCTACCTCACTATCCACCACTCCCCCTATTTTCATATCATCGGCTTATTTGCTTACCCAGTTAACCACACTCGCCTCTAAATCATTAATATAAATGATAAACAACAAGGGACACAGCACCGATCCCTGAGGCACCTCGCTTGTCACAGGCTTCCAACCTGACATACAGTTGTCCACCATGACTCTCTGCTGTCTATCTCCCAGCCACCTCTGAACCCATGTCACAATCTCTCTGCTAATTCCTAGTGACTGAACCTTCCTTATTAACCTTCCATGCACAACCTTATCAAAAGCCTTACTAAAATCCAAATAGATCACATCCACCTTTTTTGTCACTTCCTCAAAAAACTCAACAAGGTTTGTCAAACATGACTTTCCTTTTACAAATCCATGCTGGGTACCCCTAATCAATCCCTGCCTATCCAGATAGGCGTGTATACTATCTCAAAGAATACCCTCCATAACCTTCCCCACCACCGAAGTCAAACTTACTGTCCGATAATTACTTGGCCTACACCTACTGCCTTTTTTGAACAATGGAACAACATTTGCAACCCTCCAATCCTGTGGTACCACCCCCTCCTCCAGTGATCTTTGAAAAATCACTGTCAGTGCCCCCGCTATTTGTTCCCTGACCTCAAAGTCCTGGGGAAAATCCCATCAGGACCAGGAGACTTATGCACCTTAATTGACCCTAGAAGCTCCAAAACTCTCGCTTTACTAATCCCTATCCTTTCCATAACTAAGCCCTTTGCCTCTCTTATCTCAGAGCCCAATGTCCTTTTCCCTCATGAATACAGACGAGAAAAAATTGTTCAATATTTCTCCCATCTCATACGGTTCCTGACATAGTTCACCGGTCCCATCATCCAGTGGACCTATTCTATCTTTTACTGTTCACATATCTGTAAAAACCCTTAGGAATCACCTTCGCCTTATTAGCTATGGACTCCCCATACCTTCTTTTTGCCTTTCTAATTTCCCTCTTAATGTTCTTCCTGCAATCTAAGTAACGACCATACATCTCTTCAATTCCTTGTTTTTTATATTTGGTATAGGCCTCCCTCTTGTCCCGAACCAACTTCTTAATTTCACCAGAAAACCACGGCTCCCTTGAACCTTTAGTCTTCCCCTTCAGTCTGACTGGAAGATAAAGATCCTGTACTCTCAAAATCTCACCCCTAAATGCCCCCCAAATTTCCTCTACATCCTTTCTGGCAAAAAGATCAGCCCACACAACTCTCTGCAAATCCCTTCTCATTTCTCCAAATCTGGCTTTCCCCCTCTCGAAGACCTTCAACCTCAGACATGACCTATCCCTTTCCATCATTAAGCTAAAGCTAATGGCCCCATGATCACTGGATCTGAAGTTCTCTCCAATGCTTACCTCTGTCACCTGCCCCGTTGCATTCCCAAACAACAGATCCAACACCGCTCCCCCTCTAGTTGGCGTCTCAACATATTGCTGCAAAAAGCAATCCTGAACACAATGCATAAAAACTAATCCATCCTGCCCTTTTACTGACTGCATTACCCAATCTATATTTGGAAAATTGAAATCCCCACTCTATTTCTTCTGCACACCTCACCTATTTCCTTGCACATTTACTCTTCTAGTTCCCTTTCCCCATTTGGAGGCCTATAAATATACCCCTATAATAGTAACTTCACCCTTCTTATTTTTCAGCTCTACCCACACTGCCTCCCTTGATGAGCCCTCCAGTCTACCTTGTCTCAGCACTGCTGTAATATCCTCGCTGACAAATAATGCCACACCTCCCCCTCTTAATCCACCAACTCTGTCACATCTAAAGCAGCAAAATCCTGGAACATTCAACTGCCAGTCACAACCTTCCTTTAACCACATCTCACTGAAGAGTCACGTGATGGAGTAGTGGCCAGTAGGAGAATACCAGCCCTCTCCAGAAAAGAAGAAATAAAGTGAAGAAAACACAAAGTTCAAAAAACACAAAACACAACAAATAAAAGATAAAAGTGTGGAGAAAAGAAAGAAAATGGCACCCAAGAAGGAAAAAGCAAAAACAACGGGAAAAAAGACGCCGGAAGAGAAAGGAGAAGGCCTTACCTGCATGAAGAGGCAGGGAGCTTCCATGGAGAGAGGAGCACGGTCCCCGAGGTTAGTGGCAACCCCGCAGAGTTGCGACCTCAGGACTGCAAAAATGGCTCTGAGCCAAACAGAAGTGTGCAATGCGCACTCCAAGGAAAAGGCAGACAGGAGGGGGGCCCAGCTGTGGAGTGAACTTACACAGCAAGACCAGCTAAGAGATGCCCGACAGCAGGGCTCTCAGCTGGAAGAAGAGGAAAGCGACAGGAAAGGGAGTGATAAGAAAGAAAAACAACAACAGGAAGCCCGACAGATAACTAGCCCAGAAGAAGAGGACCAACAGTAAGAAGCTATGCAAAAAAAAAACACCCAACAAACTGAGGCAAGCAGCTCAACAAGAAAGTTAGAAGAGACACAGATACAAGGAAGAGAAGTAGAAGACACAAACACGGGTGCAGACACAGAAGAAGACAACCAAGCTCTGCACAGAGGAATAGAAGGTAAAATAGATGGACAGTACATAGATAAAAAAAATTCAAGAACAAATGAAAGCATTAAAAATGGTTGACATTAGAATTTAGTGAAATTAAAAGAAAAATGAAAAGTACAGAAGAAAAAGTGAGTAGAATAGAGCTGGTCATGACAGAAATAGGGAAAAGATTAGAAAATGTGGAAGAACGAGAAATGGCTGTAGAAATGGAAGTGAATGACTTAAGAAGAAAATTGGAAGAAAGTGACAAAAAAGTTAGTGTCACAAGAGTTGTTAGCTCAGAAGATGGATACAATGGAAAACTATAGTAGGTGAAACTACATAAAGATAGTGGGCCTAAAGGAAGATGAAGGCGGCACAAATATGAAAGAATTTATAAAAGAATGGATCCCAAAGGTCCTGGGAATGACAGGAATACAGGAAGGAATGGAAATAGAAAGGACACACAGAACACTAGCCCCAAAACCACAGTCACAACAAAAACCAAGATCCGTTTTAGTAGAATTTCTGAGATACACGATAAGAGAAAATATACTGGAGAGGGCAAGGAATAAAATCAGAGAAGACAAAAAACCATTGGAATACAAGGATCAAAAAATATTTTTTTACCCAGACACAAGTTTTGAACTCCTAAAGAAGAGGAAGGAGTTTAACACAGCAAAATCGATCCTATGGCAAAAAGGCTATAAATTTATGTTAAGATATCCAGCTGTGCTTAAAATATTTATCCCGGGGGAGCAAAACAGACTGTTCTTGGATCCTGAGAAAGCACGAGAATTTGTAAAATGCCTGCAGGACAGAAGGAGAGATGAAGAGATGCAACAAGAACAAAGAATGATGACAAACTACATATAAAGATGTAAAAAATAATGTACAAGTAAGAACTAAAATGAAGTAAGGGAGAGGAAAAAGGAGGGTGAGCTTTGTTAAATGTGAAGATAAAAGTCTTTTCTGGAGGGGGTTGGTGGGAGAGAATAACAGTCATTGCGAAATCAGTTGACGCTTGCGAGCGGGTTCGCAATCCAAATGGAGAGGGAAGTTGTGGTTGCCCAGCAAGGGACAAGGGGCAACTCAGAGAGGGGGGGGGGGTTGAAACACTTGGGGTTAAGGGAATTTTAGATGTGGGAGTTGTTGAAGTATTTTATGTTTTAGAAGTGTTGTCATACATTGAGTTCAAAAAGGGAAAACTGAGAGATGAAAATGGGGAAAAGTGGTGGTGAGGAAGTGGAAATGAGGTGTAAACAGAGTATGAGATGGCCATGTTGAACCATATGACTATAAATATTAATGGAATACATATTCAAATTAAAAGGAAGAGGCTATTAAATTTACTGAAAAAAGAAAAAATAGATATGGCATTTGTGCAGGAAACGCATCTAACTGAAGTGGAACATAATAAATTAAGGAGAGACTGGGTAGGGCACGTAACGGCAGCATCATATAATTCAAAAGCCAGAGGAGTAGCTATATTAATCAATAAAAATGTACCAATCAAAATAGAGGAGGAAATAATAGATCCAGCAGGGAGGTATGTAATGATAAAATGTCAGATATATTCAGAATTCTGGAATTTGATCAATATATATGCACCTAATGAAGAGGATCAAAAGTTTATGCAAGATTTTTTTTTAAAGATTGTAGATACGCAGGGGAATATATTGATAGTGTAAGGTAAAAACATCATGAGTTTGGACCGGAGAAGGAGTCACCCAGTACTAAGGAGTAACAGGATGCAGGTGTGACCTTGTACGCTCAAGATAAGTGTGGCAATAACAAGATGATGTGCAGCAGACTAACAGAGAAGGGTAGCAACAGCTTATTCATTGGACAATGTAATGGTATGATAATTTACTAAGTGCGTGTCCTGGGGTATTAAAAAAAAAACACCACTTGCTGATATCGTTAGAATGCGCCTTCTCCAACTAACACTGTTAGTTGTAAGTGTTACAATCCGGTAATAAAGAACCTTGATTTCGACTCAGTCTGGTGTCTGACTCACTCATTCTCGAACAAAGCAGACCTAACAATTGGAAGGGATTTTAATCTTAATTTGGACCCAAAGTTGGATAAAACTGGACAAAAGACAAGCAAAAAGAATAAAGTGGCCAAATTTATGGTTAAATAAAGCTAAATTGCTATCTGATCATTCAGCCCTGTTATTATCAATAGAACTGGAGGACATCCCACCAAGAACATATAGATGGAGATTAAACTCCATGCTACTTAAAAGACAAGAATTTAGAAAATTTATTGAATGTCAAATTAGAATGTACTTTGAAATAAATATGGAATCAGTGAAAGACAAATTTATATTATGGAATGCAATGAAAGTCCTTCATTAGAGGGCAGATGATAAAGTTGTGTAACTAAGATGAAAAAGGATTACAATCGGGAAATAGAACAGTTGGAAAGGGAAATAGTAAGTACAGAAAAAGAACTAGCAACAAGGGAAGATACAACAAAGAGAATTGGCAGACAAAAAAAAGAAACATTACAAACATACAAGGTGGAGAAGAACATAATGAAAATAAAGCAGAAGTATTATGAGCTAGGAGAAAAAAACCACACAAAATATTTGCCTGGCAACTTAAAAAACAAGCTGAAAGAACTGTATTGGCATCAAGGAAGGACAAACAAATTGCATATCAACCAACAGAGATTAATGAAAACTTTAAGGAATTCTATGAACAATTATTCCGAACTGAGAACGATGGGAAAGAAGACAAAATAGATGAGCTTTTAACTAATATTGAACTACCAAAATTGCAAGGAGGAGCAAAACAAATTGATAAAACCATTTGAAATAGAGGAAATACAGGATATATTAAAAAAGCTGCCGAACAATAAAATGCCTGGAGAGTATGGACTCCCAATAGAATTCTATAAAACATTTAAAGAGTTATTAATTCCTCCTCTCCTGGAAGTAATGAACCAGATAGAAGAAACACAAAACTTGCCAGATTCATGTGAAACAGCAATAACGACAGTAATACCAAAGACGAGGAAAGATCCACCAACACCAGCATCATATCGACCAATATCTCTACTTAATTCAGATTATAAGATAATAGCAAATCTATTAGCAAACAGATTGGCCGACTGTGTACAAAAATAGTAAAACAAGATCCAACTGGATTTATTAAAAGATGAACAGCGGACAATGTCTGTAAGTTCATTAATTTAATCCATGCAGTACAAGGAAATAAGATACCACCAGTGGCTGTTGCTTTAGATGCAGAAAAAGCCTTTGACAGTAGAATGGAATTATTTATTCAAAGTATTACAGAGGTTCAACCTACCAGAAAAATATATTAATTGGATTAAAGCATTATATAAGGGACCATTGGCGAAGGTGACAGTAAATGGATATGTATCAAACCAATTTAAATTAAGCAAGTCAAGTAGGCAGCGATGTCCACTATCTCCCTCACTGTATAAAATCACTTTATTTGCAAATGACATCATAGTATACTTAACAGAACCAGAAATATCAATAAAAGAACTACATAAGAAATTGAAGGAATATGGAGAAGTATCGGGGTACAAGATCAACGCAAATAAAAGTGAAGCGATGCCAATGAATAATGCGGATTACACAGAGTTTAAAAAAAGAAATGGCAAACACAAGCAATCAGATACCTAGGTATTAGGTTAGATAACTTAAGCCACCTGTACAAACTAAATTATCAGCCACTAATAAAGAAATTGCAGGAAGACTTAGAACATTGGAAAGAATTGCCACCAACATTGATAGGGAGGGTAAATTGCATTAAAATGAATGTCTTCCCAAGGATACAATACTTATTTCAATAGTTACAATTCCCTAAACAGAGAAATTCTTCAGTGAACTAAAGAGAATAATAAGGAAATTCTTATGGAAAGGGGGGGGGGGGGGGGAAACCGAGGATAATGCTAGATATATTAACAGAGTGGTACAAACAAGGTGGTTTGCAGCTACCAAACTTTAAAAATTATTATAGAGCACCACAATTAAGGTATATATCAGATTTTTAATCAAACAAGGGAAAAACCAGATTGGACCAAGATAAAGCTAGATAAAAAGGGGAGAAGGTGCCAGAACATATACTTTATAAGTGGGATGAAAAACTGGTGCAATATAAAAGTTCACCAGTACTGCATCATTTACTCAACATATGGAAGAAGATTCACGTAGAAAGGAAAAAAAATTACCAACTACCAAAATTATTATTGACGCAAAATCAACTAATCCCTTTCACAATAGATAACCTTTCCTTTCGAGAATGGGAGAGAAAAGGAATTAAAAGAATAGAAAATTGTTTTTTGGGAAATAATTTATTAACATTTGAACAAATGAAGTACAAATATGTATCCTTGGGAAGACATTCATTATACTCATGGTATAATGTTTGCATACCACCAACTGAAAACCTACTTAAAGGACAAATTGGGAAACAGACTGAGATTACCAGAAGGAAGTAGCTTTGAATATGTGATTACAGAAACAATGATAATAAGATTTATAACAAACATGTACATCAAGCTGCAAGAGAAAGAAAATGACGAAGCTATAAACCTAAACAAAAGTGGGAAAAAGATTTAAACAAAGATAAAAAAAATGGAAAAAAAAACCACATCTCACTAATGGCCACAACATCATAATGCCATATGTCAATCCACACCTTTAGCTCATCCAGCTTCATTACTACACTCCACGCATTAAAATAAATACAACTCAGGGATCTCCTACATCCTATCTTCTGCATATTCTCCCCTCTTCCATTCTCACAATTTTCACATCTTTTTAACTACTTCCTGCTTTTCCTCCCTCAAATTATTCAAACTTGTTTCTTTCCTTAGCCTACTAACCTTCACCCTGCTGTCCTGCCTAACTTGAAACCCTGTCCCCAACCATACTAGTTTAAACCCCCCCTGACAGTCCTAGCAAATGCTCCCACCAGGAGACTGGTCCCTCTGGGATTAAGATGTAACTCATCATTACAGTATAGGTCCCATTTTCCCCAAAAAAGGTCCCAGTGGCCCAAGATCTTGAAACCCTGTCTTTCACTAAACCCCTTTAGCCACACGTTTAATCTCCACCCAATTCTATTTCTGCCCTCACTGTCACATGGCACAGGAAGCAATCCAGAGATTACCCTCATTAGTGGTCCTCCTTTTAAGCTCCCTACCCAACTCCCTATACTCATTCTGCCAGACTACTTCCACCTTCCTTCCAACATTATTGGTACCAACATGTACCACAACCTCAGGCTGTTCACCCTCCCCTTTTAGGATGTTCTGAATACGCATAGTCACATCCCGGACCCTGGCACCAGGAAAGCAAACCATCATCCGGTTTTCCTTATCGCGTCCACAAAAACCTCTGTCTGTCCTCCTAACCATTAAATCCCTTGTAACTATTGCCCTTTTCCTTTTATCCCTACCTTTCTGGGTCACAGAGGTTGACACCACACCTCTGCCCACCATAGTCTGACCATTCTCCTCCTCAGTACTCAAGGTGGAGTACCAACTTTTGAAGATTACAGACTCGGGTGCTTGCACATGAACCTGACCCTTCCCTTTCCCCCTCCTAATGGTAACCCTCCTCCCTGTGCGACCACCTGCCTGTAGCTCTTGTCTACGATAACCTCATTCTCCATAACCAGAGTGAGGTCATCGAACTGCAGCTCAAGTTCCCTGACTCGGTCCCTTAGACGCTGCAACTCAGCACACTTTGTGCACATGTGGATGACCGGGAGACATGAAGACACAACAAACCTTCTTAAGCACACCATCAAGAAGAAAATAGGAGCACAATGTACACCCAGTTGTTTTTGAAGCTCAATAAACACATTTTGGAAAAAAATATGCTTCTGTGGAAAATATTCATGTGGGAAAAGACCTATTGTTAAAAGCAGCCATTTTTATGGAGCAGATGCTGAAATCTTGAATAAACAATGAGAAGCTGGAGGAACTCATCAGGTCAGGCTGCCTCGTGGACAATGTTTCAAGATTAGGATAGAAATGGAAGATAATGAAATATAAAAGGAGGTTGGGGAGGGGAAAAGAGGATACTGGACAATAGAAGTTTGTTTATAACCTGTATAACCAAGTACAGTACATGTATACATATTTAAAGTACATATTATTGATAAATAGTCTTGGAGTGTTATTTTAGCAGTTGATCAGTCACTCAGCAATCCCTCAATGAGAAGAGGCTGATCCTCAGACTAGTGGTTCTGGCCCTGGTACTTCTGCGTCTTTTCCTGAGAGGAGTAGCTGGAAGATGCTGCGCATGTGGTGAAAGGTGTCCTCACCGATTTTTACAAGACCTTTTTAAACAACGATCCCAGTAAATCACATCGATGTGTGGGGAGGGAGACCCCAGTGATCCACTCTGACCCAAGGTAGGAGAGTTGGAGAGACACATGGGGAAAGAGACTACTTGAGATCAGAGTGTGGGTGTTGAGAGAAAAGCAAGCAAGCAAAATTAGATGTTTAGTTAAAATTGGAAAATTCAATGTGCAAGGCACTGGGATTTAGCTCTCTACGCAGAACCAAAGGTCAAATTTCGTCAATTAGGATAATGAAAATAATTTTACTTTTAAAATTTAGGCATGCAACACAGCAACAGATCCTTTCAGCCCACAAGCCCATGCTATCCAATTACACCCAATTGACCTACAACCCCCAGTACATTTTGAATCATACAGACACAGGGAGAATGTACAAATTCCTTACAGACCGTGCAGGATTTGAACCCCAGACCCAATAGCTGTTGTTGGAACAACGTTACGCTAACCCCTACTCTATTTAGCCTGAAGTAGCAAGGAACAATGATGTCACAATTTTGGAAGCACAGTCTTTCAAATGTACAGAGATAAAATTCCATAAGACAACCATTGTGGAACACCAACTCAAATTAGCAACAACTTACATTTCAAAGGAAAGCCCTGTTGACATTTAGAACTCAGCACCACCTGCTCAAACACCTTCCATAGGCCACAAAATATTTTTTTCTTCCCCTCACCCCACCCCCCCCCCCCGAGATATTGGGCTATCAAGTTGTACATTCGATTGGTGACACTGCTCGTTGTTCTCCTTCATTAAAGTGCAAGGCTGGCCAAACTGTCTCTCTCTCTCCCCCCCACCATCGCTGCCTGACTTGTTCTTTTTGCTCAATCTATTTTTATTTCAGATTCCCAGCTTCCGCAAAGTTTATTTCTCAAGTGTTTTATCGCTTTCTCTTTTCCCTAAAATAGATCTGTTAATGCTGATGAATGGAATGTTAATCTTAATTTGGCAATCAACACTGACATGTAGCAAAATTGCTGGAGGAACTCAGCAGGTCACAAAGGATAGTCAGTCCACATTTCACATCTGAAATCATTGTCAAGAGTTGGCATTGGTAATTTTACCTATTCTATTTGAGCGCTTGACGTCCTGTTTTGCGGGAACTGCCAACATGTTTGGCCTGGAAGTCAGCCTGAAGAAAACTGAGGTCCTCCCATCAGCCCCCCCCCCCCCCCCCCCCCCCACCACATCTCCATCGGGCACAATGAACTCAAAATGGTCAACCAGTTTACCTATCTCGGCTGCACCATTTCATCGGATGCAAGGATCGACAACGAGATAGACAACAGACTCGCCAAGGCAAATAGCGCCTTTGGAAGACTACACAAGAGTCTGGAAAAACAACCAACTGAAAAACCTCACAAAGATTAGCATATACAGAGCCGTTGTCATACCCACACTCCTGTTCGGCTCGAATCATGGGTCCTCTACTGGCATCACCTACGACTCCTAGAACGCTTCCACCAGCATTGTCTCCGCTCCATCCTCAACATTCATTGGAGCGACTTCATCTCCAACATCGAAGTACTCGAGATGGCAGAGGCCGACAGCATCGAATTCACACTGCTGAAGATCAAACTGCGCTGGGTAGGTCACGTCTCCAGAATGGAGGACCATCGCCTTCCCAAGATCATGTTATATGGCGAGCTCTCCACTGGCCACCGAGACAGAGGTGCACCAAAGAGGTACAAGGACTGTCTAAAGAAAGCTCTTGGTGCCTGCCCCATTGACCATCACCAGTGGGCTGATATCGCCTCAAACCGTGCATCTTGGCGCCTCACAGTTCGGCGGGCAGCAACCTCCTTTGAAGAAGACCGCAGAGCCCACCTCACTGTCAAAAGACAAAGGAGGAAAAACCCAACACTCAACCCCAACCCACCAATTTTCCCTTGCAACCGCTGCAACCATGTCTGCCTGTCCCGCATCGGACTTGTCAGCCACAAACGAGCCTGCAGCTGACGTGGACATTACCCCTCCATAAATCTTCGTCCGCGAAGCCAAGGCAAAGAAAAAAAATTTGAGTAGATCATAAAATCCACAGTGTTCTGTGCACACAAGACTGTATTTAATTCTGGGTGGATACAATTTTCTTGTTTTAATCCAGTATATAGAAAGTCTTCAAACTGCCCCCCTAAATTCACATTCCACCTTAAGCAATTCCTATGCCTTAAGTGCTCTGTGATCAGTAAGGGATGGCTTAATGTGGTATGTGAATGGGAAGGTTGAGAACCACTGCTCCAGACCCAATTGTAACTGAAATATTTTGCTTGAGAAAAATGGTCATTGGATCATTTCCTTTGGTGCTATGAAACCGTGCACATAACAAGTCAATTAGGTACAAAACAGTGGTTTTCAAACCTTTTCTTTCCACTCACATACCACCTTGAGCAATCCCTTCCTGATCATAGAACACCTATGGCAGAGGGATTGCTTAAGGTGGAATGTGAGTTCGGGTGGGGAAAGTTTGAAAACTACTGGTTTAGAAGAATATGGACTGACTATGGACAAATGTGGTAGCTTGATCGACATGGAAGAATTAGGTCAAGTCCTGCACAACTCGTAAAGACCAATATGACCCAAAGGCCTGACAATACATATTCCAGTAATGCTGGAAGGTACATTCTTCCAGACTTGAAGACCAAATATTCAGGTGGAGCATCTCACATTAATTTTGTCAGCCTAAGGGCTTCATTCATTGAGCAGATTATTTTCAATCTTCAAAAAGGTAATTCTTTTCTCCTTTAACCTGATCATGGAGGCCGATAGAAAATGCAAAAGTCGTGACAATGCCCTTTTTAAAACAAAAAGGGAAATGAAGAGAAAGATTTTTTTTTCCTTACCAAAAGTAAAGTTTCTTCCTACTGGCAGTGAGAATGCTGAACAGCAAAAGGAACGGTTATGAGAGACTCCCATTGAACCACAGAAAACGACAGCACAAAAAACAGGCCATTCAGCCTTTCTAGTTTGTGCTGAAACATCATTCCTCTAGACCTACTAACCTGCACCCTTTCCATAACCCACCAGACCTCTCCCATCCATGTTCTTTATTCTTAAAACTTAAGACTGAGCCCACATTTACCATGTCAGATGGCAGCTCATTCCATACTCCAACCACTCTGAGTGAAGAAGTTCCCCATGTCATGTCCTCTCGTATTAATCGCTCCCAATCCAAGTGGAAAGAACCTACTTGCATTTACTGTCAATTCCCCTCAATTTTGTAAACCTCTATCAAATCTCCCCTCAATTTTCTATGCTCCAAGGAATAATCTCCCAACCTGTTTAATTTTTCCCTGTAAATCAACTCCTGCAGACCAAACAACACCCTAGTAAATCTTCTCTGCACTCTTCTGATCTTAGTTTGGTGACCAGAACAGCACACAATACTCTAAATTTAGACTCACCAATGTCTATTAGAACCTCACCATAACATCCAGCTACTGTGCTCAATACTTTGATTTGAGAAGGCCAATATACCAAAAGCTTTCCTTACAACCCTGTCTACTTTCAGATCACTTTCAGAGACTGTATTCCAGGAACCCTTTGTTCCTCTGCACTCCTCAGTGTCCTACTTTGTATGTCCTATCTTGATTTGTCCTTCCAAATTGCACTAAATTCCATCTGCTATTTTCAGCCCATTTTTTCAGTTGGTCCAGATCCTTCTGCAAGCAGTGGTAGTGAAGAACACTGACATAACAACAGTGGTTCTGACTTTGACAACCTTTGAGATGAAGACAAAATCTATTCAAGACTGGGTCGAGCCATCCAATCTTGACAAGATGAGCTGCATCTGTGCTCTACCTGCAGGGTTGCTGAAGTGTCACAAAGCTGTACGACCTTTACAGTCTCCATCAGGTGTCCACCATGAGGAGCCATCCCCTAACCACCATAACCTTAGTGATTACAAAGTTGCCTCCCCACTGCAAGATACCCAGACTGGATACATGACAATCATTCCCCCCCCCCAACATTCAGACAAACCATGGGGCCAGCATCACGACCACCTCCCAATAGTTTGAGGTGTGGCAGCCCACACTCCTGTATGAAAGATGCATTAAAATTTAAAACATTTTTTAGATGAGAGTATGTGAACTTATCAGAAGTTAGACGATCACAGGTTCGAGCCTTCACTTTGGAATTCAAGGGCATAAATCCAGCAGGAAACTTCAATGTCTTATTGCTATATTGGAACCAGTAGTTTCCAAAACCAATGACAAACCCTGGACTGTTTCAGAAGATAGAAAATGATAACACATTATTGTGTAATGGTTAGCAGTGGAATTCTCCTGATGCTTGGATTACATTGTTTTATCAACATCACCAAAATATATTTTGTGATCTTTACCCTTTTGTTACTTGTGAAGCACTGAGCTATAAAAACTGGCTGGTTTAAGTAACAGTTTCTAAATAGGGGCAACAAAAAAAAAACTCAATTTGAAAACAGAAAAAAGCCAAAAATATCTAATGTTTGGCAGAATATGTTATCAGTCTGAATTTTTTTTTCCCAATCATGAGACTGCAACTTGCCTGTACATTAGACCCCCAACTAAATCACAACATGAACTTGAAAAAAAATGCAACTGAATTGACAATGTGCAGACAAAATTTCCCAAATATAATTTAGCCTGCTCATTTCTGGGGGTGGGGGGGGGGGGGAGAAGTTTAAACTGCAAATGCATATTCCAAATTTGCATTTAACTCGTGTCTGTGAAGTCTTTACCCAAGTATTATTTATTTTCTTCTTCCACATTCAAGGTTAAATGCAATTCAAGAATGTAACTGTTCATCTCAGCAAGGTTTGCTGCAGAAACAGGCAAGACGAATGCTTCAAATTGGGTGGGCAAATTGGAATTGGCTGAGAACAGGGTTGGACAATCCAACTCTCAGCTACAGAGAGCAAAGGGTTGTTGGAGGATCTGAGGAGGTCAGGAGACATCCATGGGCAAAAATGGACAACTTTAGAAGTGACACAAGAGGAAGCTTCTTCAGTGAGTGGCGGCTGAGTGAAATGACCTTCAGGAAGAGGTGGTTACAGCAGGGTCAATTTTGTCATTTAAGAGAAGGTTGGATGAGTGCATGGATGTGAGGGGATTGGAGGGTTATGGGCAGGGAGCAGGTAGGTGGGACTAGTGGAGTTCACTTAAATCGGTGTGGACTAGAGGGGCCGAGATGGCCTGCTTCCGTACTGTAATTGTTATATGGTTGTATAACATATTGGATCAAGATCCTTTATTGAGACTAAAAAGAAAATGACTATTATAAAGGAGAAAAGGTTGGGGTGGGTGAAAGATAGGGTAGAGGATGGAAGGTGAGAGAACACCCAGAAGGGGGAGGGAAGAAAATTTAATAGGGAAGACCATAGAAAATAAATGTACAGGGGTAGGCAAAGAAATGGAACTAATGGGACCAGATGGGGATGGGGGGAAAAAAATCAATGCACTACAGAGAACTGGAATTGCAGATTTCCAAGTCTTAATTTAAAGAGGGCCATGCATGCAAACTGTTGGGCTTATTTATTTACCAAGACTGAATTTGCAATAATTGCTAAAAATCGATTTAATTCACAAAAAAAGTGAAGAGAAACTTAGAGATAAATGCTATTGATGATGATCAAAAATAGCACCCGCTTGGCAACAGCAATTTGATTGTTTAAAAGGGGGCCATGGGTCAGCAGACAGAAGGGAGATAGAAAACTTGTCTGAATGGTGCACCAACAACCTCACACTCAATGTTACCAGAACAAGGAGCTGATTATTGACTTCAGGAATGGAAAACCAGCAACGTATGATTCATTGACCACTGGGGGAAATCAGAAGTGGGGTGGGCGAGCAAATTTAAGTTCTTAGGAATCACTATTTTGGAGGATCCTTCCTTGACCCAACACACTGTCATCATGAAGAAAGCACATCAGCGCCTCTACTTCCACAGGACTTTGCAGAGGTTTGGTCTGACATCAGCCACCCTGACAAGTTTCTATAGAGATCTAGTGGAAAGGGTGCAGACCAGCTGTATCGCGGTCTGGTATGGGGAACCAATAGCCCTGAGCATAAAGCCCTGCAAAAAGTAGTGGACACAGCCCAGGAAATATTTCCCACCATCGTAAACATTGACTGGGAACACTGCTATGCCGTCAAAAAGCAACAGTAATCATCAAGGATCCACACAACTCAGCAGACTCTTACTTTTGCTCCTTATTGATCTTTCCTCACCCTATTGCACAGGTTTTTTTTACATTTATGTATTTATTTACATGTGTATGTTGAGTCCAGGTATTTTCCCCACTGCCAATAAGTGGTATTTTTGCCTTGCCTGCAGGAAATAGAATCTCAGGGTTGTATGTATTCTGACAATAAATCTGAGCACCTACACTTCATATACACAGGAATATGTAGATGCAAGAATCTGAAGCTAAACAGTGGAAGATGTTGCTGCTCGACTGCCCGAGTTCCTCTACTTGATCATGCTCATCTGAAAAATACTTCAATAGCAATAAAGTACGACGGAATCTCAGGGTCGTGAACAGTGAAACGAAGGATTAAAGCCCAAATCATTGGTTAAACTTGAGATGAATGCTTTTTTTCCCCCAATCTCCACTCCCCCCCCCATACCATTTTAAGTATTCCCTAT
Source organism: Narcine bancroftii (assembly GCF_036971445.1). NCBI lineage: Eukaryota > Metazoa > Chordata > Chondrichthyes > Torpediniformes > Narcinidae > Narcine > Narcine bancroftii. The sequence goes on along the minus strand of NC_091474.1, from coordinate 9,668,413 downwards.
GCCATCGGTGCTCTGTGATTAGTAAGGGATTGCTTAAGGTGATATGTGGGTGGGGGAAAAATGATTGAGAACCACTGGTCAATTGTTACTGAAATACTTTGCTTGAGAAAAATTGTCTTTGGGCCCATTTCCTTTGGAGTTCTGAAACCGTAGGTACAATTTTTTAAAAATAAGTTTCAAACTTTTTCTTTCCACCACATACCACCTTAAGCAATCCCTTACTATCACAGAGCACACATGACACAGGGAATATTTAAAGTGGCATGTGAGTGGAAAGAAAAAGGTTGAGAACCACTGCTGCGGGACCTGTGGAGTTTCTCCAGCTCCCCACATTCAATTGCAGGTTTACATCAAATAATTATGTTGCTCTACTAAAGTTGCGTGGCTATTCCTTGATAACCTTCCTCACAAGTTGCATAGTTCCCAAACAACGAGATTTGGCTGGTAACATTCCTGGAATCCGTTCAATGCATTAACCTTGCAGATAGCTGCTGCCAAGAATCATTGACCTCGGCCTTTGGCAAGGTTCCGCTCTCAGGATGGTAGGATTTGAAGTCACCAGGCGAAACCTGGTGGGAAATGCCAGCGAGTATCCATTCGGTCCAGCCTTGTGATTGGATTAAAGTCGGCGAGCGGGCCGGATCAGCCAATCGCGTGTGGAACTGGTGGCTGCCGAACTCTCTATTGGTTCTCCCTCCCACGGTCATGTAACGGTTACATGAGCAGAAGCGGTTACAGCGAACATATACAAAGAACAAACTTGACCGAAATCCCTGCCCAAGGACGACTTCAATAACACAGGGTTGAGAGCTTTCTTTTACCTGCTTCCCTTCAGCGGTGCAAGCTTCTCCGGACGGCCACCGCTAATCCTTATACGTGCAGGCGATTCGAAACTGAAAGGCAGCACTTAAAACTCGACCTTAAATCTCAGAACTGAATAACTCCGAGCCAATTGGCTGAATCCGAATTAATGATACGTACTACACCTGTTTAAATTGGGGGAGGGGTGGAGAATAATCTCACAAGATTCAATGCAAGGCAGCTGGCAATGCAATTTGTTCAATTCGGTGCGACTGCTTGGTGGTCACGTCGCCAGGCTGCACAAATCTGATCGTGAGAGTCAGGAACAATTGCCAAGCTCACGAAGAGCAAAAACACTGGGGGGATAACTCAGCAAGTGAAGAGTTAAGGTTGCAGGCCAAACATTGCTTTGGATCACTGAACCAACAATAATTCCATTTGAGGTGCATTAACCAGGACGAGTGATACTGACATGTTATTGAGCTCCATCAGGCATTAACAGCCAGACTGTGACATTCCTAAAATTCATTTGTTACCCAAAGTTTCCACAGTGTCTGTGGTGGTTAGATGCAAACATTACAATGATCCTGAAAAGCAAAAACAAAATGCAGATGCTGAAAATCCAAAAACCCCTAATCTGAACCCTTGTCAACCCAAAATATTTCTCTTCCAGTCTTTTTTGTTGAGTTTTATAGAACAGGAACACAATGTTACAAAATATGAAGAATATAATTTGCATTAATATTTTCATAACAATGGATAAACAAAGCATTCGGCTATATTTAAAGACATAATGAAATAAAATGATAAATATAAATGAAATAAACATGATGAAATAAGATGAATTCAAAGAAAGGTACCTCCTCCATGGTTTTTTGAATAATGAAAGCAAGCTCTCCATATGCCTGGATATGACAGAAACTATGTTAACACTACAAGTTGATGGTGGTGGAGGCAATGGAAGCCACGTTTGTGGAAGGAGGAGCACATTTCAGGTGATCTGGACTGGAAGACTTCATTTTGGAAATAGATACAGCAAGGATGGAGAAATTGGGAGAAAGGATAAAATTCCTGCAGAGGACTGAGGGTGGAAAAAGTGTAGTTGGGGCACCTACCTACGTTATTTAAGACTTGATGAAGGACTCAAGGCTGAAATATTGGTTAGGTATCTTTATCATTGCTCTATAAAGTGCACTCTTTGGCCTGCTGAGTTTTTTTTCCTGCATAGTCCATATTCAAGGACAATTTTGTTCCACATGATACTGACTCTAGAATGGATCTCATGCTGGCAAAAGAGAGATAGTTCGGGGAATAGAGAAAAGAAGTTATAATGACAATAAAACAATCCAATTGAAGTACAAATGAAGAGTCAAACAGAAGAAACTCTGTTCTTCAGAAAGGCAACAACATTTGCTTGCCTGAACGTTCATTTAAAAAGAAAGAGTTTTCAATAACTACTGTTTCTTGGCACGTCTTGGAAGTTTCTGCCAATTGGGAAATTAACTGGATCGTAGCCACAGACAGCTGAAGACAAACCAGCATTGCCAGCATTTTTATTTCCATATCCTTTCATGTGGCTTCAAGGACAGAGTGTACAAAACAATTTGTTCCAAATTTTCAACTACCATCTTTTCACTAAGTGCTTAAATGCACAAATTAAATATCTGTCTAGTATCACAAGCACCTTATTTTCTGCATAAATGTTTAGACTCTCCCAGAAACAAACAAATCAATGAAAGAAACATGAACATTAAATCCTCAAAGACCATTAACTTGGCATCAAGTGTTAATGTTATGTAAATAAGGAAAGATTCAAAAACTATACTTGCGTTTGTCATTTATGGTCACGTGAACTGATAATACCCAAAATGTTAGACGCTGGCCATTATAATAAACTTGCATTTCCACAATAGAGAGAATTAGGGTTTATACTGCAGGCAAGTAACAGCACATTCAACAAAATTTATCCTTACGTGGGCAGCCTAAAAAGAAAGTGCAGGAATTTTTTGTCAATTCCTGCACCACGATTTATCCTGCAGGACTCCTACTAATTTTCTGGGGAAACCCGCAGTTCTCACCGCAAAACTCACCTCATGAATTCGACATCCAGCTGATGACTTAGGCCCCGTCGCTCTATGTAAAAGGACCAGGACTAACACACACAGGAACTTAAGGGGTGCAGTCTAAAAAACACAGCTTCTAATTACCTGGAGAAGTTATTCAAGGTGAACTTGGATGAACACCATTGCCAACACCAGATTCATTTTGTTTCTCACTTAAAGTACACTGAATACTTAATTGATCTTGTCCCTTTCTCTTTTCTGATAAATTATACAAAGATACTGACCCCTGAGCAAGAGCTGTGATGAAAAGGTAAATTTTGTAAGTGCCCTGTCACCAAAAGCAAACATTAAATGAACTCCAGACTTAATTGTAGGATGAATGAATAATTTGGAATCCAATAATTTAGTTCTCAGTTATAAATCAAAAAGTTACATTAGTTTAAAAGTTGCCGAAACTCACTAAATTTTCCCATCTATCTGAAGATTTTGTATTAATCAGAAAGCATTAAAATTTCTGATATATAAATTGAATCACTAGGTAAAAGCAGCCACATATTTTTCACTAATTCTCCAAGGTACTAAAATATATTTTCATTCAATAGTAATTGCTGGAAAACTTTTTTGTTTAAAATTTACCAGTGACAATTAACAGTGTACTCAAGTGCCAATTCAACTACTATGTACCACAATTGTAAAACAATTCTTCAGAAAAACTTCAAATTGGATGAATCACATGAGCAAATTCAAATATAATACCATGCAAATGAAGGAATTTTATGTCCTGTAGCTTGCAAAAGAAATGTTTAGCTGGACACAAGAATACTTCCACTTCCTCAAGAAATGTGATTCAGTCTTTTGTATCAGGATGGACAAAGGAATCTAGCTTAATCTCATAGAAAAGCCATTTTAAACAAGGGAAAAAATGCACACTGTTGATTTTAAAACTTTACATTTTAACTGTGTTCAAGTTTAAAAGCAAACTTTGGAATGGATTGCTGTGGGTTGCCAATTTGCCTGAAAGTTGTGGATTGCAGGGGACTTTGAAAAGAGCTCTCCTTTTGTGGTGTTCCACAGAAATATTCCACACTTGAAAAACTTCCTTTGCAAACCAACAACCTTGTGCTCAAGTTAGCAAAACTAAGATGATTGTGGATTCATGAGGAAGTCAATGGAACACTTCCCAATTCTCATCAAGGGCTCAGTAATGGAGAGGGTCAAACACTCCAAATTCCTGGGTGTCAACATCTCCAAGGATCTGTCCTAGAGCCTCCATGTTAATCCAATCATGAAGGCGGCTCAATAGCAGCTATATTTTGTGAGGTGTTTGAGGAGATTTGGTATGTCCCTGAAGACCCTCAAAAAAACTTCTACAGGTGTACCATGGAGAGCATTCTGGATGGTTGCATCACTGTCTGGTATGGAGGCGCCAACTCTCAGGACAAGAACTCCAGAGGTTGTTAACTCAGCCTGCAACATCACAGGCACCACACTTCATTCCATCAAGGACATCTACACGAGGCAGTATCTTTTAAAAAAGACAACCTCTATCCTCAAAGACCCCCACCACCCAGGCCATGCCCTCTTCACTCTGCTACCATCGGGAAAAAGGTACAGGAGCCTAATGTCAAGCACTCAACAGCACAAGGACATTTTTTTCCTCACTGCTGTGATTCCTGAATAATCAATGAACCAAAGATACTGCCTTACTTTTCATGCACTATTTTTTTTATATTATTGTTGGAAGATGGTTCATTAGATGAATGTTTGCACAGTGACCCTGCTGCAAAACAATGAATTTTATGACTTGTTCATGACAATAAACCCTGATTATGATTAGTCATACTGGAGTTGGAGAGGATTCAGAGATTACTACAATATCAGGAATGAAAGGGTTAGCAAATGAGGAACATTTGTCAGCTCTTGGACTGTACTCAATGAAGTACAGAAGGATAAAGGGGGGTTCTCATCGAGACATTTTGAATGCTTAAAGGCCTGGACAGAGTAGATGCGGCAAGGTTGTTTCCCATGGTCAGGGATTCTAGGACAAGGCAGCACAAATTCAGGATAAAAGTGTCAATTTAAAACAGATGCAGAAAAATTTCTTTAGCTAGAGGGTCATGAGTCTGTGGAACTTGTCAAAGGTGGCTGTGGAAGCAAGGTTGTTGGGTGTATTTAAGGCAGAGATTGACAGGTTTTCAATTTATCAAGGGTTTCAGGGAGAAGGCTGGGAGTGGGTCTGAGAGGGAGGATAGATCAACTCATTATAGAATGGTGGCGTAGACTCAATGGGCCAACTTCTACTCCTATATCCTGCAATTTCCCTTTACTACACATATGTAATTCAGTGTTTGGAAGTTAATGCCTCCTTCAAACTTTTCTCAACATGAATGCCTTCATCAAGCTGTTGTTCATTGATTAGTTCAGCATTTAACACCATTATACCAGTAGAACATGATCATGCAGGCAGATGGAACTCTGATCATCAATTACACATCAGCAGTCTCTGGTCAGTGCAAAATCACCTCCTCCTGGCTGACCATCAGCACAAGGGCACCTCAAGAATGCATGCTTAGTCTTTGCTCATTTCCCAATACACTCATGATAGCAGAGCCAAAGTCAGCTCCAAATCTATAAATTTCCCGATACCATCTCTTCATGGCCACTACAAAAAGATACGTCAGAATATAGAATGGAGAGAGAGAATCCAGATGTGGTGCTAGAACAAGCTGTTCTCAATATCAGAATGTCCAGAGATCTTAAGGCCAAAGGAGCAAGTATCTATTTTAGAACAGAATACTACAGGCCCTTCAGCCCTCAATGTTGCACTGACCCATATATTCCTAAAAAGAACTAAACCCTCTAGTTTTCTTTCATCCATATACCTGTCTGCTTCCACCTCTACCACCATCCCTGACAAGGCATTCTAGGCACCCACAACTTTAAAAAAAACTTACTGATGTCTCCCCTAAACTTCCCTCCCTTCACTTTGTACACATATCCCTGAAATGAGGGGACTATGTATAAAAAGTGTTGTCATTTCTACAGTAAAACCAAAATGTATACAAATAGCCTTGAATAAAATCTGGAATGTGCACTTTAATTACACATGAATTGTTTGATTACAAATTTAAAACTGGAGGACAGGGGCAAATAAAGGAAAAAAAGTGTGTCCCAAACATTATCGAGGGCACCAGCCTCCCATCTTCTGAAGACATCCAGGTGAGCCTCTGTCTGAAAATAAGTCAGTTTAATAAAGGACTTTCCCCCTACACTGATTTTATTTGTGTCTGCAGATTTTTGCTTTATTACTACAAGGAATTATTCCATTGGATGGACAAAGGGTGTGGTTTCGGCCACAAGATCATCATTCATGTGGTCAACTGCAATGCAGGCAACAGACCAATCATTTTCCAAGATTGCTTCCTAAATGTTCCTCAGCACAAACAAGGTTTTATTTGTGGCTCTTCAGACCTTATTGTGCACCAAAGAAAAAAATCAATTCTCAAATTTCCAGTCTGCTACCTGAAATGGAAGGGGACTGAGCTGTTAAAGAAATCTGTTAATTCCACCATCTAGCCAAGTCTTAATTTCTTAATGAAAAGTTTCTGCAAGCAAACCAGTTAAGAATTTCCCAGTCTGCTTTTTGGCACATTCATACAGCAAATTAAGATTATACGCTTTAAGAAATAGAAACCTAGACAGATGGGCTGCTAAATTTTATTACATGATGGTGAATAAGTCAGGTAGAAGTAATTCATTAAAAAATTCAATTATATGGTGACTAAATTAAAAGTATAAACTTAAAGCAGCCTTTAAAATTATTTTGGAGCGCCTAAATTCCTAGCGTCTTCTTCAGGACTTGAAGTCAGTCATTAAGATGAAGGTTTGCTGGGCTCACTGGCATGTCTCTTCCTCACTGTTTCTTGAGGCAGGAGGCAGTTTATCTTCCCACTATTAAAGTAAACAAAAATAAATGTTGATGCAAACTCATCTATAACCAATAAATCAGAAATAAAAGCTATGTATTGAAATTGATGTTAATGCTTCACATCTTCAGTTTGTTACTCCAACTAAATAAGATTCAAATCACTGTTGTCATAATAATCTTTCTTTCCCAAAATCTCACTACTGTCAACCTTTATGTTCAAGAGAGATGTCAGTCTCCTCATTCAGGCAACACCTTTAATTGATCCTGGTTCAGTGCATCCAGGAAAATCATTCATATCAGTTAAGTTTAGCTGGGTTTCTGGCAAAATTTGATGCTCTTGCTTCCATTACACAGTTTAGGGTTAAGCAAGTAACAGCATCTATTCTCCCTTCTGTCAATGTAAAGGCAATGCTCAACCAAAACCACAGTAGGTTCACCCATTACCTCGGCACTTGCCCATTTGCATTGGCTTTATTCAGTTAAATCAATACAAAGTTTCTCAGCCTCTCATTTGGCTGGCTACTTAGTAGTTTGCAAATAAATTTCCACTGCCAGCAGCCATGCCTTCTCTATTCCCCAGATACCCCCTTTCTTCCAACAGGCTAAAATCCATCCATCTTCTCACCTCTCCGAGGACTCAGTCAGAGTTGTCATGACTGGATGGTTCTGGGTTTTTCCAAAGAAAAAGCTGATCCACCATTGGCCCGATGCAGACTTTGGTAATCCTACAGACAAAATTTTCATGACTTGTTTGCCTACCCATGTCTTACTACATATTAAATAAACAAAAGAATTTAACAGCCATAAATATGTTTATCAGAAAATCACATGAAAGCCATGTTTTTCCAGATACTCCAAACACTAACAGTTTGCAGTTGATTACCTTTGATCTGATGCATTTCTAATTGATTGAATGTGCTTCTGTCACGACAATATATAATGTGTAAAATTACATCTTACAAGTCTCAGGACCAATGCCATCATGATGGCAAACAGTATAATCAGCATTTATTAATTGCTTATTTCTACGGCAAAGGTGGCATTGAGATTCAAGGCAAGTTTCATACAAGCATTAGCCATGTTCAAAGGAAATGTACACTGCTGTGAAAAAACTGGTTTCATGATCATTCAGACACCAAGTCCCCATTGCACTTGATACAAATAGATTTTGTTGATAAGCCCATGGCAATGATTTGTAGATGTTTTTGCAAATCATTTGAAAATTTACATAAAATTTGTAAAAACATCTACAAATCATCATCTTCAAAATGGAAGGCATTTTTCTTAATTTTCATTTCTAGACTGCCCGAGTTCATAACTCAGATTATGGCAATTCAATTTTAATCTCCCACTCTCCATGTTGATTTGACAAGTATCACCAATTTCCCAAAATTACACAGTTTTGTTTCATCAGTCAATAATCCTGACTAACCTCAGGACTAAACTTCAGTCAAGTAGCCACAAACTAAATTTGTTAAAAGCACCTTTGGAAGTTGGGTAGTGCCAATGTTACAGCAGTTCAGATTATGGAAATATATCCACGAGAAATACACAAATCATGAATAAGTTGCTTTCATAAAATTGTCATTTTTAACTTTACAGCTTGCATTTTTAACTACAAATCTGAAAATGATACAGACTGTTCTGGACACACACCACCATCCCCCTCCCAAGACCCGTAATCCCTGGAATGTGAGGTTGCCTATACAAGGATGCATTTCAAAATGTTTGATCTAATTAACAAGTGATCTACTCAACGTTACCTCCTCTTAACTCTATGATGTAAAGTGCTTCGTTAAAAATCCTCTTACCTGGGTGGTGTGGAATCACTTCGCCAATATGCTCAGAGCTCCCACAAGAACTATTACTGGAAGCAGAACCAAGGCGCCCTGGAATTAGAGATGCATTCTTTAAAACAAACAATAGTCAAACATTAGCTTTCCAGAAAACATTCATATCTCTGGAACTCAAGTCTTAAATGCGTCCAATCAGTTTACAACAGAAAACACCTTGCAAGTATCAAGGTGCCGATTCCTAGTTCTGGAATAAAATCAACAGAATCCTCCTCACTGCTGGCATTGTGCACATAGGGTCAAAATCTCATTTGTTTAGAAAAGAGTTACAGCTAACAAAATGTGAGCAAGGGCACAGGTTTCAGTTTCTACAAGTTCAACTAAAATAGCACATTGAATTGGAATGTATTTAACATTTTACTCTGCCCTACATTTAGGTACTCCAGCAACTTGGTGTCCATAGACAAGTGGACAGATGGCAACTTGAACAATACCTGCTGCATCTAGAAAAGCCAACCTTTGAGAAGGCAAATTAAAACCAAATTCAAATGAACCCCGCCCCCCCCCCCCCAAAAGTGGAATATTAAACAAGTGGAAAATAATGAAGAAGTTGACAACATGAACCATCAGGTGATCTTTTCCAAGGTCTTGCTTTTCCCACCCCATTAGCAGCCTACGCTTCCTTACAAAGGAAGAAAGAAACCAGGGACCTGAAGCCCAACATGGCCATAATCAGTTATAGAGGCAGGGAGGAAAGGAGACGATGTATACTTGCACCATAGAGCTGCCCACTGCCACCCATCTCTCCATTCCCTCTGCATTGGAGGGAATGGATGCAGGCAGAGATGGTTTTGTTCAGCACTCCATTCCCATGCTGTCATGGCCTCAAGCATTGGCACACCAACAAATTGGAGGAACACCCAATATTCCATTTGGGCACTCCAACCAGATGGCATTAACATCTTCTCCAGTTCCCACTGGCACCCTTCCCTGTGTGCCTCTTTCCCTATCCCTCCATCTCCTTTTCTCCAGCTTCCCACCCTTTTCCATTCAGAGAGCCATCACTTCCCACCCATGATCTGCGAGCCTGTGCTCCTCCATCCCACCCCCACCCCATCATTTATTCAGACACCTGCCTGCTTCTCCCCCATAACTTGATGCGGGTTCAGGCTTGAAATGCTGGTTACACATCTGTGCCATAAACAACAGTGTGTGACCTTCTAAATTTCTCCAGTATTTTGTGTATTAAGATACAATCACAATAACTGCGGGCTTTCTTGTTCAACTCCACAGCTATTGTTTACTAATTTGAGATTTTGTTTTTCCCCCCAATTACTGTCGTGTTGATAAGAAAAATACTGATCAATTGAGACATCAGACTCTCAGATTCCCTTTCGTCCCCACTGAAAGGTTTAATAACCACAGACATTGCTAAAACTATTTTCTTAAAGCATTCTGAACTCAACTGTTGCAACAAATTTCAAAAGAAAAACAATCGCCCAACAATTTACCCTTGAATCTTGTTGTCTACAAGCTTCATCTCTGGTGAACTTAAGAAAATTGTGATAGTCAAACATTTTGAACTGAAATAGCAATGTCTGAATAAGTCAAATCTAATTACCCTGGAGACTACCTGGAATTGGTTAGAAAAAGTCCTGATTAAAAATGTTCATGGATGCGAGATGCAACTCACCAACAAAATGCTGCTGGCTATAGTCAGTGACATTATCACCACAATCCATCCATAATATGCAACCTTGAGTTCAATAAAACTTAACCAAATACTGCACTAGCTTGTCAACTTCAACAGGTTCAATTAGTTTAAAAGAAAAGGCATGAAGTTTAATGCCAGTAAGAATTTGCTTCTTTTGTAAAGTGGGTCAAGTAGCAAAACAAATCAGTTAATTAATCACAATCCAGCAGACCCTTTCCCTCCACAACCACAAAAAGTGCTTCACTCCCCCCCCCCCCCCGCCGCACACACCCATCCAAGAAGGACTTACTCCGGTAATAGTCATGTGTTGCTGCAAGTGATCCGGTTGATGGAATGGATGCCATTCGGATCTTTCAATCTAGTTTCCAGATATTAACCTGGAAATAACAGCAGACAGCGTTTCAGGGCCTATCAGACTGGTGCTCAATTAGTTCTTTAACCCACACCGCGACTGTACTTTGCTGATCAGGTGCACAGCTTCAATCCGTACCAACAGCAAGCAAACATTCTGCAAATCAAATTCACTGAACACAAAACATTGCCAAATAAATAAAATAATTTTATTAAATGATAAAGTTCAGTTAAAGCATCCAATTTCATTTGGATTGCTTACAACCCAACACTGAATGTTCCCCTTGTAGAAAACCCACTGCGAGTGCATCTCCTGAGCTTCTTTTCTCCCTCATCTTGTACTGCAACGTACTGATAACTTTTCCCTCTTCTCCTCCTCCCCCTCCCTCCCAGTCCTGATGCACTCACTCCCAAACCATTGATCTCCATTTTTTGCTATCACAGATGCTATGGACCCCCCCCCCCCCCCCCAAGTTCTCTTTTTAAAATCTCAAGTGTTCAATCTGAATTCTAATAAACTGATCAAGTCCAATAGAAAGATGCACAGAAAAAAATCCAAATGCCAATGCCACTTTAAGTTTGTATATTAAACTAGGGCAAGTGTAAAACAAACACTGGTTGAAAGCCTCCTTTTCAGGAGGCTATATTTAGAACGTTTACTCACTATCTGAGTGGCTGCCATAAAATCACAGGCTTGTGCAAACAGCACAACTTCCAAGATCTCAAACATCAACATTTCAACTGAATTGTTCTCCAACCCAAAAATGCCGTTGCAACGCTGGGCGAAATGTAGATCAGGAACTCCGATGAAGGCTCTTAAAACTCAAGATTAAAGCGGTGGCTGCCCAAAAGATTGGTTGGTTGCGACGTGCCAAACAAGTTGAACAGTTTGGCCACACAAACATGACTTTGGCCCAAGAGACAACTTTCAGAGAATGTCAGATATCACGGGGTGGGGGTTGAGAAATCATGACTTGTAGCTTTGTTTAAAAAGGAAATGAGTCACCGTTAAATAATCCTGCACGCAAACGGAGTCATGGTCTGAAGCAAGGATACATGTCGGTCATGCAACTTTAAAGGGCACGGTTCGAGTTCCTCCAGCTTTTTGGGTGCTTTTCCTTCAACCCCGGTGCCTGCAGATTGAGATCGTCTGAACCAAACTCTGCCACCAATTGCAAGGGAGCGCTTCCAAAAAACAGAAAGGACCAAGGGTTCCGAAAACAGAGCACGGGTTGAAACCGCAGGGCACGGCTGTCGGGGACAGGCGGAGTAAAAGCTGCTGATGAGGAAGGGGGGCGGGGGATAAGGGCACGAGGAGCCCAGGCAAGGGGCTGCAGTGACAGCCCAGAAGCCGCACCCCGAGCCTCCTGGGACGGGAAGGCTCCCCCCCACCCTCCCGCCACTGCACACCCCGGGACCGAAGCCAACAACAACCCGGCCTGTCGAAGGGCTTGTGTGTGTGTGTCTCTCCCCCCCCCCCAACCCGGGGACCGTTCTTCCCCCCCCCAACCCGGGGACCGTTCTTCCCCCCCCCCAACCCGGGGACCGTTCTTCCCCCCCCCAACCCGGGGACCGTTCTTCCCCCCCCCAACCCGGGGACCGTTCTTCCCCCCCCCCCCAACCCGGGGACCGTTCTCCCCCCCCCCCAACCCGGGGACCGTTCTTTCCCCCCCCCCCCCAACCCGGGGACCGTTCTTCCCCCCCCCCCAACCCGGGGACCGTTCTCCCCCCCCCCCAACCCGGGGACCGTTCTTTCCCCCCCCCCCCCCAACCCGGGGACCGTTCTTCCCCCCCCCCCAACCCGGGGACCGTTCTTCCCCCCCCCCCAACCCGGGGACCGTTCTTCCCCCCCCCCCCAACCCGGGGACCGTTCTTTCCCCCCCCCAACCCGGGGACCGTTCTTCCCCCCCCCCCCAACCCGGGGACCGTTCTTTCCCCCCCCCAACCCGGGGACCGTTCTTCCCCCCCCCCCCAACCCGGGGACCGTTCTTCCCCCCCCCCCAACCCGGGGACCGTTCTTCCCCCCCCCCCCCAACCCGGGGACCGTTCTTCCCCCCCCCCAACCCGGGGACCGTTCTTCCCACCCCCCCCACCGGGCCGGTTACCTTGGACGCGATCCACACCAAGCAGGAACCCGAGAGTTAGACTGGAGAAGGTAAACGCTAGGCTATAGGGCCCATTTGAAAAACTCGGCGGCACCAGACGATCCAACGCTCACGGTCTCTTCTGAAGGGAGCAGCCGCCAGCCGTTCGTTTTTATGCCCGCGGTCGGCGCTGGGCGGGGCCATGAGGCGCCGACGCCCCGGCAACCCTGTCAATCACCGCTGGCGGCCGCGTTCCACCCCCGCCCCCTCAACCAATCAGCGACTCACAATGTCCTGTCAGTGCTGGCTGAGAGAGCAGCGCCAACTTTCCGCGTAGCTTCCCTGGTGGTCTAGTGGTTAGGATTCGGCGCTCTCACCGCCGCGGCCCGGGTTCGATTCCCGGTCAGGGAAACGGAATTTTTTTCCTTTCCTGTTCCAATTTTACGCTGTTTCTATTTTATAAATCTTACAGAATAATCGATAATTACAAATCCTGCCACAGTGCTGGAAATCCAGCATTGCTGATCTCCATTGGAACTCAGAGCACAAAACAACTTTATTTAAAAATTTATCTTATCCTATCCGAGTAACCCCCTCCCCCCACCCCCTCTCTCCTTAATTTATAGTCTTTAATTAAGGTGCCTGCTTCCTGAAGAACGGCCTCCTGAGTTCTGTTCATAAAAGATGCCTTCCCTGACCGGGAATCGAACCCGGGCCGCGGCGGTGAGAGCGCCGAATCCTAACCACTAGACCACCAGGGACTCCACTACCCTGATAGGGAGACCACCAGGGACTCCACTACCCTGATAAGGAGACCACCAGGGAGCTCTACTCACCTGATAGGGAGACCACCAGGGAGCTCCACTATCCTGATAGGGAGACCACCAGAGAGCTCCTCTTCCCTGATAGGGAGACCACCAGGGAGCTCTACTCACCTGATAGGGAGACCAATAGGGAGCTCCACTAACCTGATAGGGAGACCACCAGGGAGCTCCACTATCCTGATAGGGAGACCACCAGAGAGCTCCTCTTCCCTGATAGGGAGACCACCAGGGAGCTCTACTCACCTGATATGGAGACCAACAGGGAGCTCTACTCACCTGATAGGGAGACCACCAGGGAGCTCCACTACTCTGATAGGGAGACCACCAGGGAGCTCCACTACTCTGATAGGGAGACCACCAGGGAGCTCCACTACTCTGATAGGGAAACCACCAGGGAGCTCCACTACCCTGATAGGGAGACCACCGGGGAGCTCCACTACTCTGATAGGGAAACCACCAGGGAGCTCCACTACCCTGATAGGGAGACCACCAGGGAGCTCTACTCACCTGATATGGAGACCAACAGGGAGCTCTACTCACCTGATAGGGAGACCACCAGGGAGCTCCACTACTCTGATTGGGAGACCACCAGGGAGCTCCACTACCCTGATAGGGAGACCACCAGGGAGCTCCACTACTCTGATAGGGAAACCACCAGGGAGCTCCACTACCCTGATAGGGAGACCACCGGGGAGCTCCACTACTCTGATAGGGAAACCACCAGGGAGCTCCACTACCCTGATAGGGAGACCACCAGGGTGCTCTACTCACCTGATATGGAGACCAACAGGGAGCTCTACTCACCTGATAGGGAGACCACCAGGGAGCTCCACTACTCTGATAGGGAGACCACCAGGGAGCTCCACTACCCTGATAGGGAGACCACCAGGGAGCTCCACTACTCTGATAGGGAAACCACCAGGGAGCTCCACTACCCTGATAGGGAGACCACCGGGGAGCTCCACTACTCTGATAGGGAGACCACCAGGGAGCTGCACTACCCTGATAGGGAGACCACCGGGGAGCTCCACTACCCTGATAGGGAGACCACCGGGGAGCTCCACTACTCTGATAGGGAAACCACCGGGGAGCTCCACTACTCTGATAGGGAAACCACCAGGGAGCTCCACTACCCTGATAGGGAGACCACCGGGGAGCTCCACTACCCTGATAGGGAGAGTCCTCCTTCCACAATTCTCCTGCCATTTGCAAATACCACATCCTACACATCCCTGCTCCTTCACATGGCAGAAGGAAAAAGCACTTATTCCCTTAAACTTGTTGCACCACAGGGTCTCACCTTTTCAAGTCCCTCAGGGGTTTTGTGCCTGTAGTGATGAAGCTAGGCCATGTACTGCCATTTACTACGAGCTCCCAGTCGTAGGGCTATCGATCAACCACATTAGATAGAAAGTTGTGATTAATAGGCTTTAATTACCTTAAGGCGTCAACACATCGCATACGTGCTGCTGGCCCTGTTCCAAGGCAGGTGGTTTGGGCGTAACAGCCTTCATAGGGATTTTCTGGAGGGAGTAGTCACAGGTTCAGGGGCTGGGCCAGCTCATAGAGTGCATGCATACAGTGGTCACACCATAAATACAAACCCACCGACTCCCAGTTTCCTCAACTGCACCTCCTCCCACTACCTCCTGATGTTATCCCCTCCTCCTAGAAGACGAAGCCTTCCATTCCAGGACATCTGAAATGCCCTCCTTTTACAAGCAACACGGCTTCCCCTCGACAGTGGTCAATGGAGCCAATAGCCCCCATTTCCTCTGTCTCTTGGAGTTCGGCTCTTTACACCTCCGGGCCTCTAATCAGAGCAGGAGTAAGGGTTCTCTCATCCTCACCTATCACCCCTCCAACCTCCTCACTCAATGCATCATCCTCCATCATTTCCAGTAGCTGCACTTGACCCCAGCACTAGACACAGCTCAAGTCAAGTTTATTTGTCATCTGATTGTACCCAACAAAACAGCATTCTCCAGTCCCCGGTGCAAAACATCCAGACACACAACCAGCACTAACACACATACAGACAACCAATATATATGCAGGACAAATATTTATTCATCTATATAAATAAATATTGTTTTTTGCATATGAGAGTCTACCCCTCCCCATCCCTCTTTGCCTTCCACCAGGATTGCTCCCCCTGCGATTCCTTGAATTATTTTAAATAGAGTTGCTTTTGCGTTCTGAAGAAAACAAAATTTCAAATTCCAATCGACAAAAACAGGAGATTAGGGAGGTGTTGATAAATGTCATCATTATGACATTTTTTGTTTGGGGACTGGCAGGATTTGTAATTTTCGATTATTCTGTAAGTTTTATAAAATAGAGACAGTGTAAAATTGGAGCAGAGGGAAAAAAAGGTCTGATTCCCTGACTGGGAATCAAACCCGGGATGCGGCAGTGAGAGCGCTGAATCCTAACCACGAGACCACCAGGGAAGCTAAAAGTAGCACTCATCCCCTTCTACCCACCTCTCTGTTATCTCCACTACTTTCCCTTGCAATTGCAGGAAGTGTGACCAATGTACCTCCTCCCTCACCACCATCCAGGGACCCAAATAGCCCTTTCACATGAGGCAAAGATCCACATCTACCTCCTCCAACTTCACCTACTGCATTTGGTGCTCCCAATGGCACCTCCTCTACGAGACCAAACACAGTCTTGGCGGCTGTTTCATGGAGCATCTATGGTCTGCTACAATGGCCATCCTGAGTTCCCAGTTGCATTCCATTTAACCATCTTTTCCCAGTTCCACAATGACCTGTCTGTCCTGAATGAGCCAGAATGAGGCCCAATGCAAATTTTAGAATCAGTCAGAATTTATTATTATGAACAAGTAAGGCAGTGGTTTTGTTCATTGATTTTTCAGGGAATCTGATGGCAGCAGGGAAGAAGCTGTCCTTGTGCTGTTGAGTGCTTGTTTTTAGACTCCTGTACCTTTTTCCCGATGTTAGCAGAGTGAAGAGGGTGTGGCCTCTTTGAGGATAGAAGCTGCTTTTGTAAGACACCGCCTCATGTCCTCGATGGAGTGAAGTCTGGTGCCTGTGATGTCACAGTTAACCACCCTCTGGAGTTTATTCTTGTCCTGAGTTTTGGCTACTCCATGCCAGGCAGTGATGCAACCAGCTAGAATGCTCTCCATGACACACCTGTAGAAATTTACAAGAGTCTTCAGTGACAAACTGAATCTCCTCAGACACCTCACAAAGTATAGCCACTGGCGATCTTTCTTTGTGATTGCATCAACGTGGAAGCTCCAGGACAGATCCTTGGAGATGATGACCCCAGGAATTTGAAGTTCTTGACCCTCTCCACTAACCTTGATGAGGACTGGGTCGTGTTTCCCTGACTTCCTCCTGAAGTCCACAATCGTCTCCTTCGTTTTGCTGACATTGAACGCAAGGTTGTTGTTGTTGCACCATTCAACGAGCTGATCTATCTCCCTCCTGTATGCTTCCTTATTGCCGTTTGTGATTCTGCCGACAACTGTGGTGTCGTTGGCAAACTTGTAGATGGCATTTGAATTGTGCCAGGCCACACAGTCATGGGTGTATAATGAGTAGAGGATCATTGAGGTGCATGCTTAGTCCAGAAACAATACAGCCCAATGGTATGAAGCATTTCAGATAATGAGCTCTTCTCCTTCTGTACCCACCACCACTCACCAGCCCCCTCCTCCCCATTTCTCCAACCCCCACCCTCAATTTCTCAACTGGATTCTTCCTCTCTCTCTCTCTCTCTCCTTTCCCCTCATCCACTTTGGTTTCATCTGGTCTTCCTTTACACCTCCATTTTCACCTTCTGTAGTTATCAGATACCAGCACTGGCAGCCTGTCTTCAAACCACCAACCCATCAGACTAATCTTCCACCACCCGACCTTTGTTTTCCTTGTCTCTATCTGCCGCACCATGGTTGAACTGTTTTACTCTCTATCCTTTTGTCTCTGTCCATCTTATACCACCTCTGCCAGGTTGTCCAAACCCTTGTGTGGACCTCTGCCTTACTCCTTCCACCCTGTCCTCTTTACACTACGCCTGCAATTTCCATCGGTCCTGATGAAGCGTTCTGGCTCAAAGCATTGCCCACTGATGGTGTTTGACCCGCTGAGTCCCTCTAGTAGATTGTGCTCAGCTTCAGACTCCAGCATCTGCAGAATCCTGTGTGTCTCAGGTGTGGATTGCATGGTCAGGGACCATAGTGCAAGCAGATTCAAGTAAACGAGCTAAGATTTGAAGAATTAATCAACTGTTTATGCCATATATTCCTTTAAAGCACAAAAAATTAACTGAGAAAGAGTATCTAGCCTTGGCAATTTAAAAAAAAGAGAGAAAAAAGGGGGAATTACAGAATGGTTATTAATAGGGTAATTGTATTATTAAGTAAACGGTAGCAGGAAAATTAGAAAATAATCATGGTACAGGTCACACTGTATCACAACATTTTCCACCTCTTCTACTGGGGAGTCAACATGGAGTATGTGAACCGTGTTTGACAAGTTTATTCAAGCTCTTCTGGGATTGCTGAATAGATAAGGGGACCATGAACTTCAAGAAGGCCTTTGATTAGGTGCCACACAACAATTTACAGAACAAATTTAGACCATGTGGGATTGGGGGAATGATTACAGTGAGGACTGAGAATTGTTTAATGGATGGAATACATACAACTGGAAAATTGGCAATTGAGGAAAGTGAATTAATCTCTTGAAAACCACGCAACACTTTATGGCTATTGGGAAGGAATATTATTAAGGCCCTTTAACTAAGAGTTAACTTTGTACATTCTCTGCAGGATTTCAGAGTGGCTTTAGAACAGTGGTTCTC
Source organism: Narcine bancroftii (assembly GCF_036971445.1). Lineage (NCBI taxonomy): Eukaryota > Metazoa > Chordata > Chondrichthyes > Torpediniformes > Narcinidae > Narcine > Narcine bancroftii. The sequence continues at coordinate 9,650,016 of NC_091474.1, read as the reverse complement.
AACCTTTTTCTTTCCACTCACATACCATTTTAAGTATACTCTGTGCCAGAGGTGTGATTAGTAAGGGATTGCTTAAGGTGGTATGTGAGTGGAAAGAAAAAAATTTGAAAACCACTGTTTTAATCGTACCTAATTGTTAAGTGCACGGTTTCAGAACTCCAATAACAATTTTTCTCAAGCAAAATATTTCGTTAACAATTGGGTTTAGAGCAGTGATTTTCAACCTTCCCTTCCCACTCACATACCACCTTAAACAATCCCTTACTAATCTCACAGCACCTCTATGGGAGTGGAAATAAAAAGGTCGAGAGCCACTGCTAGAATAAAGACTTCTAGCTACCATCAATGAAACATCAGATATAGAGCAATAAGATCAACATCAGCAGATAAATTAATAGGAGTGATTTGTGGCATGTGAGTTGCTGACATTAAAGTGTCTGTCTCCCTGCATCTAATAATTGGGATGGTGAGGGGATCTCAGCTGTGAGGTCTTTGAAAAATCACATTTTTATTCTGGTTCCACATTTTCCATCAGTTTTTTCTTTGCACTGTGCAAACAACAGATTTTGAGCAACTAAGATTTTTTTTCATTCAAATGGTTCAAAACTTTGCACTGACACCAAAATGGTCAAAAGATAGTGAAATGTCTTAAGCCATTTAAAATATTTTATTGCAAACCAAGTTCCCATTTATTTTAGAAATATTACAACTTTCAAGAAAGAGGCATTATTATGCCTATTCAATTCCATGTATAAAATGTTGCAGGGTTCAACTTGCCCCAGCAGAGAACAGTGGGTCTCTGTTCTATTTATGCTCCTGTCCATTGCCAATGAAAGAACCCCAGTCAGTTGTTAAGGCAAAGATTCTGCAAATCTGAGACAAGAACAGAGATCTGTGAAGTGCTTTGGCTGGTTTGAAAAGTAACAGAGCCAAAGTTTTGCATCAAGAGTTGGTAAAGTAAAAACGAGCATTTTCTCTCACTTTTCCGGTTCTGATAAAGGATCACCGACACAAATTGTTGAATCCTTCTCCCCACACCGAGGGCATGTTTTCTCACACGCGTGCGTGCGTGCGTGTTCTGGTCCTCCAGTTAATGCCTGGCATCATTGGAGAAATGTAGGTCAAAGTCAGAGCAGGGGTAGGACTGAGGTGACAGGCAACTGGAAGTTCAGAGTCACACTTTTGGACTGAGTGTATGTGTCATGCAAGGTCTTCAGCCAATTTGCTTTGTTTTCCGGTTTGTCCAATGTGAAGACCACTTTGTAAGTACTGACTGAAAAACTGAAGAAGTGTGAGTGATCCCACTGGCCTGCATGTGGCCTCTATTTCTGCTTGTTCATTTGCCTGTAGAACATTGATATCAACACATAGGTGTAACTAGGGTATGGCAGCGAGGGCGTATGCCCTGAGCGCCACTTGAAGGGGGTGCCACTGGGCAGTTCTCCAGGTCCCTGCCACCTCCAGCCACACGCACTCCAGGTCCCCTCCTCTCCGCGCTTCCAATTGGCCAGGCCAGCGCCGAGCTCGCTTTGCATTGGCTCGCTGCCCCACCGATCGTCATTGTCCCGTCCCATTCTTCTAAACTCCAGTAGCTCCAGGGACCTCAATTTCGTCTCAGCTCGCCCCCTTCAATTTTCATTGTAATTGGCTGGTATCACTCTATTAGTTGGTTCGGCAAGGTGTTATCTTAGAGAAGCTTTTTAGAACATGCAAAAAGTGACCTTGTTAGCAATCCCTCATCCCATGAGAAAGCCAAAGGAGTAGATGGGTATATAGGGAATGCAGAGGAAAGCAGATGTGCATTTGGAATGGCACAATAGCTGCCACTTAGTTATCTGTGATGGCAGTACGTCATTCTGAAATCTTCATGAGTTGGTCATATTAAATGTCACGACACCACAAAAACCAGAGATGGAGTGAAAATAGTGATTGAAAACCCTGAGCTTGGGAAGGAAACGTGCAGAGTTAACCGGCTTTCGGCTAAGAGTCTGTGGTAAATAGTTCAAAGAAGCCATACTTGATGTGGGTGGATTTCTATTTTAAGAGAAGTCCTGCTCGGCACTAGCAAGTGTAATAAAATGCAGGGCATATGCATGCACTTGTGGCAGGGGTAGAAGTTGGGGCAGCATCAGACCAACAGCCCTAAAATGGCATTGGTCAAGCTGCCCAGCTAACTCAGCAGAAACAGGCTGGGGAAGAAGGGCATTCATATGTATGGATGTTCCCGCCCACTATTGTTATTTATATACATGACTCAGTCAATCAGCAAACGGCGGAACTTGAACAGTATAAAAGCAGCCTTTCCAGCCCTAATAAAGAAGTGAGCTTAACCTGCCTCACTGTCTGTGTGTGTTTCTTTGTAGTGGTTGGCTACACACTAATTCGCATTCATCTTAATTGTGCATTCAAGTTTGCAAATGGGGTGGGAGTTAATATCTCCGTCATTTGCTGTGATTGAAAATGAAACGAAAACTAAATCCCCTGTCCTGAAAACCCTCTGACAAATACCTGCACGCTGTTTTTCTTTTATACCCACTCCCCATCGTATTTGGCAGCTGCGTCCAGCCGAGCGATCGCAAGGTTGCTCCTTCACCTCTGCTCGCTGAAGCCAGAAGCCGGGCAGAGAAACTGATACGGCCACTGACTCACTCCCCTAGCTGTGGGCAACCCCTGGGTCCACCCATGTGATGTCAAGGTAAAGGTAAAGGCTCCATTATTGTCACGCGATACTACATTTAGAATGTAACATACATGAAATTCTTTAACTTTTGTCTACCTTAAGGCAGGCCCTAATTTGTTCAGTGCCCCTCACAAAAACCCACAGTACCTGGTGTTCCTAGGCGGTCTTCCCTCCAAGTACGGACCTGTCCTGAGCCTGCCAAGTTTCCGAGATCAGACAACCCCAAGCATATTCACGCTATCAGGCACTGCAATTGATGTTGTAAATCGCGAGGAAGAAACACAAAAACAATTTGCATGGGGGGGGGGGATTTCCAGGCTCCCAGGCCTCTTCTCTTCCTTTCCAATTCTACAAGATGAAGGTTGGGGATTTACATTTACATCTGGACTGTTTATTTTAAACCTCAACCCTTCCATCAATGTGATCGTTCCGCTTGTCAACCACTTTTGAAAGAAAAGCCTCGGACTCTTTTGGGATTTTGGAGGTAATGGGTTTTCTCAAAGAGTCGGAATGCATTAAATTTGATTTGGAAAATATTAGATACTGGAGGATGTTTTGCCTTGTGGGAAAAAAATCCCGAGCTGGCCCGCTACAAAAGGAAAACAAAGAGTATCTCCAACTTCTGTGCAAAGACTGTTGTAGTTTTAGTTTCACGTGGAGCACTGCTCAGCCCCGCAAAATGGCTGCCCGGTCTTAAAGTTTGGACAAGAGCACCATTTCAGGGCTTGCCAGAGGCGCAGTTTTCTGCAGATACTTCTCCCACCTCCACGGCAGCACTGACAACTCTCTTGTGTAAAAACAAACTCAGCCTGCGGATGCAAACTTTCCTTTAAACTTTACCCCTCTCACCTTCAACCTCTGTCCTCCGGCATTTGACATTTTCACCTTACTGAAAAGACTATCTGCCCTATGTATGCCTCTCGTAATTCTATATACTTCTATTAGGTCACCCTTGGCCTCTAATTTTGTCTAATCTCACTTTATAGCTAATAGATTCTGATTCAGGGAAAACCCCGAAGACCCTTCCTTGCACCCTCTTCAACGCCAGAACTTCACACAATTGGGCTCGAACCAATATTTTATACAGCCGCATCGTGACTTCCCAATGTTTAAACACAATGCCCTGACAGATGAAAGCAAGCAGGCCATGTGCCTTCTTTACCACCCAATCCCATAGTATTACCACTTGCAGGCGACTATGCACGTATCCCAAGATCCCTCATACATCAATGCTCCTAACAGCACTGCTATTTACTGCAAATTTTCCTCTGGAACTTGGCCTCCAAAAATGCAACACCTCGCTCTTGTCTGAATCAAACTCCATCTTCCATTTCTCTGTCCAGATTTCCATCTGATTATAATATCCTTGCTGAACCCTTTGGCCACTTTCCTCACCATTCACAGATCCCACCAATTTTCATGCCACGTGAAAACTCATTGCTCTTTACTGCCTACATTTTCATCCAAATCATTAATATAATTAACAAACAACAGAGGTCTCAGCCCTGATTCTTGAAGGTCAAAGAACCTCCCTCTGTCACTATTCTTCATCTTCCACAACCAAACCAATTATGGATTGAATTTGCCAACTCGCTGTGGATGCCATCTTACTTCATTTTCTGGAACAGCCAACCATGAGGGATCCGCCAAATGTTTTGACCGAAGTTCACGTAGGCACGACTCTCAGTAATTATTATCATAATTTCCTCAAAATATTCAATCAGATTTGTAAGCCATGATCTCCTCCACACAAAATGGCAGGTGGAACAAACGATGAATGCCTGCTCGTCACTCGAGGAGGAGAGTGAGGTCCATGCTTCTTCTAAATGCAAGTACATCCTGTCCCTAAAAATCTTCTCCAACAATTTTCCTACTACAGATGGAAAGTTCCCACTATTTCCTGATTTATCCTTGCTGCTCTCTTAATCAAAAGAACAGCACTGGCTATACTCCAATCCTCAGGCAATTTTCCCATGGCACAAAGATTTCTGTCAAGGGCCCAGCAATCTCTTCCCTTACTTCCTTCGATATCTTGGAATAGATCCCTTCAGGTCCTGGGAACTTACCAACCTTGATGCTTTCAAGACACCCACAACTGCCGTTTTCTTATTATCAACCTAGCATATCAATGTATCTCTCCCTAATCCTATCATAATTCATGTTCTCCTCCTTAAAGTATTCTTTAAAGACCTCATGCTTATCCTCCAGTTACACATGTACATTCACTCCTTTGTTTCATTTTGTTCCAACTGCAGTTTTTTTTAATTATTATTCTCTACTCTTGCCACTCTTAAACGATAAATTATCCTTCTCAGAACACTAGTTGTAGTCGTTTCTTTCACACCTCGGGAAGCAAATGATCCATCCAGCAGCCAGTGACACAAGGGTGGAATTTGTTCTGGTTGTGAACAGAACAAACAGGAATCAAATGAAGGAAGTGTTGCTAAAATCCCTCGATTCTGAAGGAAAACCAGTCACAGCACTTCAATTGAAGTCTCATCAGGATCCCATAATATAACATATTACGAGCTCCCGGTTCATTTAGTTAGAGTATCACTTTAAGGACTAGTACAGACTGCAGCCATTCACAGCTTTGGAGAGACTGGGTGGCATCAGCTACATCAGGCTTTACCCAAATCTGCTACTTTGTCGAGGAGAAAGGACATTGGGCACTTTTTCCAGGGACACAAGTGGTGAGAGAGTCCTGTGTGTGGAACACTGAAGGAACAGCTCTTAATGACCAGCAGCCACCTCATCAAACACGGAGCAGGAATGACCCAGTGTGATAATGGACAATTCCGCTGATTCTCACTGTCAGGGGTATTATTGAATCCCACTGTGACCAAAGGAAAGGTCACTTTGATTGATCAGTACCTGGGTTTTGGAAGCACCACTGAAGTCACATGTTTCTTTTCTCCTACGCAAGGGAAAGGGGAGTTGTGACAATTGTTTGTACGAGAGGATATTTCTCTGGAAGAAATTCGATAAGGATTTGAGAGTTTTTGGTAGTCTGGCCACTCAGTCTCTCCCATCTCCTTCTGGGCATCAATTTAAAAGTCTGTGTTTCGACAATGGATTTCTAAGACTGAACTATGGAATGACTTTCCAGAATTGTGCCTAGGTTTGGGTAAATCACACACACATTCGCACATAGTTTGACTAACGTGTTATATTATTAGTTTGACTAATGTGTTATATTATTGGTAGTTATTAATAAATAGTGTTTAAAAAAATAACATTGCCTTGGTGAATTTCCATTGCTGCTGGTCTGCAACATAACAAATGTCTTTACTCTTGAAATCTAATCCTCTTGCAATTAGCAGCAATATGCCAACCATTTATCTTCCGAATTCCTTGCTGTAGCTGCAAGTCTCAGGCAATTGTGCACACTGACACCCAAATCACTTGACATAGAGCTTTTTTTTGTGCATACAAGTAATAGGGATATAAATTGTTTTTTTAAAATGATGAGAAATTATATGTCAAGTGATTTGGGTGCACAATTGCCTGAGACTTGCAGCTACAGCAAGGAAAAGTGTACATGCAGAAGGATAGCATTCTCTTTTTTTTGGAAAAAATAAAATATTATCATAACATTCAACACTAAATAAAACATACAATATGAAAAATTGTCTTTACTACAAGTGTTTTAGTTTACACAAGAAAGTTTTACAAGTATTTAAAGACATCAGAAATAAGTCATTATTGGAAATAATGCAAGAACATTTTATTCTTGTAAATGTTAAGTGGTTATTTTTGAAATTTTAACTTTAAGTCATACATTTTGATTGCATCTACCTAAAACAGGATTCATTGACAAGAAAGCAAAGATTTTTTTTTAAAAAAACCTCCAAACTTTAGATTTATTAAATTCATATAAAATTCCTTTTCGTGCTTTGAAAGTCGCAGGCCTGGAGCTCGACCGCCACCTGGTGGGTTCTCGGAGAACTTCAGGTGGATTCTTAATGTATTCCCTCACACAACTTTCTAATGTTCCACACCAACAGAATTAAATCTGCATTGTAAAGTTTCTGTACATTGTCTTTCTTTAGGCAAGTTGAGTATATATTTTACATGTAAAGATGCAAAAAGATCATTCAAAAAGGTCTTTTTGTATCTTTACAACGCATCAAAATGTAATGAATTTGATTGACAGGGGTAATGCAATCAAACTCACTGAATTAATTTTAATTACATTACTCTTAAAACCTAAATCAATTGATAATTTTTCTGGAAGAATAAATGACACATACGCCTCAATAACAAATAAGTTATTTTCCCTCAAATTCAAGGAACTAAAATTATTTATTTTTAATTTTGAACTGATTAGATAGAGCATTCTGGACTGATTCCAATGCAGCACCAGTGTCTGGGACATGGATCTGTGGTTCCGAGGTAGTCCGCAATGTGCAAGTGTCCCATGTGAACTGAAAACAAGTTCATAATTGGCACTCAGAAGCACCATAAGGTAGCTAGTGTGGGAAGGACTGCTGTAAAAGAAAATGATTTTCTGTTTTTACGATTTAAAAAAATGCTCTTTTAATTCTATTTTGAAATAAGATGTTTTCTTTTTAATTAAATGACAGTGAAGCAGGAGTATTAAAGAATCCAAAAGGATATAGATCCTTTTAGTTATAGATATCTGCAGAGAAATAGCAGAATCCAGACCAGAGCGAGATTGCACTTTGGTGACAGATCAGATGTAAGAGGGAGCCCATCCACTTATGGCAGGACTCTGGAAAGCTTTGATGTTCAGGGGATTGAGGGGTTCAGGTTCATAGAGGTTTGAAAGTGCCCACACAAGTAGAGAGGATAGTAAAAACATTAAGGTAAGCTTGCTCTCATTGGCCAGGGCATTGATGATAAAAGTAAGAAAGTCATTGAGCTATGTAAAACTTTGGGTAGGCCACGCTCGGGGTATTTTGTGTATTTCTAGTCGCCCCATTGCAGGAAGGATGGGGTCTTTGGAAAGGACACAGAGTGATTTACTGGGATGTTGCCTGGATTGGAAGGTAAGGAGTGCTTGACAACTTGAGTTGTTCTCTCTGGAGAATCTGAGGCTAAGGCAGTGGCTTTAATAGTTGAGAAAATTATGAGAATCATTGATAAGGTAGACAAAATCATCTTCCCAGGGTTATAACATCACATACTGGGGAACAAGCTTTTAAGATGAGGAAGAGAAATTTAAAGGGGATGTGTGGAGAAAATGTTTTACACCAAGAGTGGGTTGCTGGAATGGGCTGTCAGAAACTGTGGTGAAAGCTTTTAAGAGGCTTCTGGATAATCACATGAATGTATAGTAAGGAGGGATCATTATGTGCAAGCACTGTTTTAGTTTAACTTGGACATTATATTCGACACTCATATATGGGCTAAAGGGGCTGTCCCTGTACTGTACTGTTCTCTATTCTAATTAGGATGGCTTAATAACAGCTCCAGCATCCCGGCTTCAATATGGAGCTGTCTGTGTGGAGTGTGCATTTTTGCCTTGTCCCTATTATTCTCCAGATGCCCATTTCCTGCTACTTCCCAAAGATGTACAGAATGGTAGGCCATCTGACCACAGCAGTTACTCCTAATGTGGAAGCAAGTGATAGAATCTGAGGAGATGTTGCTGGGGAGAGTAAAATAGGACCAATGTAAATGGGTGTGTAATGGTTGCCATGGATTGGATAGGCAAGGGCCTTCTCCGAGCTAGATGAAATTGATGAAATATTTGATGAGAAAATCAAGTTGCAGTTCCAATACTAACTCCAGTAGTGGAAGATGTATTTACATCTTGAGAGAGTTTAATCCTGATGCCAGCTGATTGAAATGTGAAAATGGCTAATTCAGTAGCAAAACTTCTCATTTTGATGAAAATCAGGGTTTTTTAATTAACGTTTTAATCAATGATTTGCAGCAGATTTGTTTGTAAACTATTTTAAAGTGTAAAAAATGCCCTCATAGTATCATCCCTTTATATCTAATATAAAACATGACTTCAGCGCTAAGTTGAACAAGAGGGATGGAAGTTTGAAACATCCTTGGGTTGCTGCATTATTGAATGTCTGCGTCATGAGATCCAGTGAAAATCGCTTTCAGTGATTTCACAAAAGGAAATGATTCCAGTAATATCATGGAAGGACTGTCCTGTAGTCAGTCAACTAAACCTTTCTCAAGAATTGTGTTGAGTGGAACTGACCTTATCTATTGAAAATAACAGGTCACTATTCATTTTTAAATTGAGTGATAATTAACATCAACCATGTGTTCAGTGTTCATTATTATTCTTGCCCAAGAAGAAATTACAATTTCAAAGCATAGATAATGCTCCAAGGTGAGTTACCCTTTAAAGTATGAACATGCAGGGAGATGATACAAGGAAGATGATTGGCTCATTGTTTCAAAACTGAACATTGAGTGATTCTTTCCAATTGGCCAATTTGGCATGAAGTTTCTATTCATACAACATCAGGTTTTATCTTCAGTGCTCTTTAAACAGATATCAGCAAGTATTATTTTTAACCAGAAAATTAAAACAAATGAAGGTTGTAATGAAGAGACCAAGAGAAATGGCTCCGGTACCTCCTTCCTGATGGTAACAGTGAAAAGAACATTAAAGGTCCTTTTGATAGTGGTCTCTGACATATTGGACTTCATGGGAGATCATCAATATCATACCCTCAAAACTGATCAGCAAACTCCAAGACCTGCACCTCAACACCCCACTGTGTAATTGAATCATGGATTTCCTCACCTCCATACCCCAATCAGAGAGGATTGGTAAGAGCATCTCCTCCACAATCTCCTTCAGTTCAAGTCACCACAAGGCTGTGTTCTTAGCCCCCTGCTCTACATGTACGACTGTGTGACTCAATGTGACACCACCACCATGTACAAATTTGCAGATGATACCATGGTCATTTGCTGCATGAAAAGAAGTGGAGTCAGAAAATAGGAAAGAGATTGAAAACTTAGCGGAATAATGCAACAACAACAACCTCAAACTCAATGTCACCAAAACCAAGGAGCTGAAATCCAGAGATGTACAATTCAGTGATCATTGGGGTATCAGAAGTGGAGAGGGTGAGCAAATTTAAGTTCTTAGGAGTCACTATTTCAGAGGATCCTTACTGGAGACAACACATTAATGACATCATGAAGAAAGTATGTCAGCGCCTCTACTTCCTCGGGGTTTGGTATGACATCAGAAACCCTGGCAAATTTCTACAGACCTGCGTAGAAAGTGTGCTGACCGGCTACATCCTGGTTTAGTATGGGGACACCAATAGCCCTGAGTATAAAGCCCTGCAGCCCAGGAAGCAAAACCCTCCCCACCATCGAGAACATCTACAGGGAATGCAGTTGTCGGAGAGCAGCAGCAATCAAGGACCCACACCACCCAGCACACGCTCTGCCATCAGGAAAGAGGTATAGGTACCACCAGATTTGCTCCACCAGGTTCAGGACCAGCTGCTATCCCTCCACCATCAGACTCCTCAACGACAAACTCAACCAGAAACTTATTTAAAGTCACTTACTTTATTGATTTGTTTACTCTCTGTATTGCACAGTCAGTTTGTTTACATTTCTTTATTAGTTTACATATCTTCTTGAGTACTATTTCTTGCACTACCAATAAGTGGTAATTCTGCCTCACCCACAGGAAAAGGATCTCAGGGTTGTATGTGATGTCATGTACGTACTATGACAATAAATCTGAAATTTGTTTCTCCTTCCGCAGATCTTTCCTCCCTATTTAGCATCTCCAGCTTTTATTTATTATATCTATCCTTGTAATTTAAAAAAATTTAATGTTCTTTTCTCTTTTGATGAAGGATCTCACTATCATGTCGTTTTGTGCCACTAATATCTTGCCAACGTGTATTCTAAAAAATCCCAGTCTGACAACATATCCCTTTTCTAATCAAGGGAATATAAAGTCAAGTGTGACTCAGCAGAAGCCAGGAACCAAACCTGATGACTTGCTGCATTCTTGTCCTTTGTAGTCCATGCGCTATGCAACAAACGAAAGAAAAACCACACAGAAGCTGCGAGTGAGCTGAATCAACCGACTTTACTGGAACTCTCCAGGATTTATCAGCACGACTCCCATGATCCTTTGTACCCCCATCCCGGGACCATTGTCACGTCAGCCCCATGTGTGTCTGCACCTCTGTGACACAGTTCACTTGTGGATCAGTGCAGCCCACTACACCGTAATATAACGCACAGTGCAAGTTCACAGTGAGCTGTTAAAAATGTTTAATTAAATATTTTATCAAAGTGTTGATAATTCAATTAAATGACCAATTAAGACATTATCTTTCATAAGAAATGCATTTTCCAATCAAAAGTAATACATTGCATTAAAACTAAATATTAGTGTTGAAAACTTCAAAGGAAATATATTTTTATCCTCTTACTGTTTGTCATTCAGTTTAAAGAATGACAATGTGATCCTGCAAAAGCCATCTTCCTTCTAATCAGGATCTAGAGTGATGAAGTTTGACTTTGGTAACTTTTTTTTAAAACTGCAGAAGTTGATAATCTGAAATAAAAATAGAAAAAGCTGGATTTACGCACCAGGACAGACAGCATCTGTGAAAAGTGAAACAGTTATTTGTTTCAAGTCCAAAATCTATCACTGATTTTGGCTCAGTTTTGCTTCTTCTTTTGGCATAGTTTGGCCTGTTGAGCATGTCCCATAGGCTTGCTATTAGCCACACATCACACAGACAAAGAAGTATAATCTGATCTTAACTGCATTAATTTGGTCTCATCCTATCAGGGGTATTTCCCCACCCCCACCTACCAGTAACTTCATTAGTGAAAGTGTTTTATCTTTTTTCCCCCAGTCATGGATCTCGGACCATAAAGAGAATTCTGTTTCTCTTCGCACAGATGTTGCCTGGTTTGCTGAGTGTTTCCAAAATCTTTTTAAAATTATTTTTAACTTTAGCAGAGCTGTACTTATGACACTGGACAACAAAGATGTTGCTTCCTGAACACTCTTGGGTGTATTTTATAGATTATCGGCTGCTGATCGCAAAATCACCTTAAAGATGTTCCTATCACATGAAGTTTTGTTTTGCGATACAACCTACTTTTCTGTGATTTCCTGTCATGTTTTAAAACCACAAAGTTCAATATGTCATTGAAATTTCATTTTCTGCTGGGACGTCTTCCCTGCTGAACTTGCTGCAGTGAATGATGAACATGGTGAAAGGTTTCACCAGGACATTGCAATAATGGAAACGTGGTATCAGGGGAACTGGAATCCATCAATGCTGGCCGACTATTGTTGGACACTGACACGAGAGGTATCAGATGCTGAGTGCAAACGAAAATCAGCGGCAAAACATTTTTAGGTCAGTTGAACTAACACAATGTCAGTGTCATTATGCGATTAAACATGTTAAATTCAATAAAAGATAATTTAATGTTCCTCCAACTTCTTACGTGATACAGTAAATCTGAAATTATCTTTGTGTTCAGTTTGAAGTTATCTATGATAATGACAAATTTTCTTTTCAGGAAGCAAACATTTTGAAAAAAAATTGTTGTCCAATGTTTATGGTGCATGTGGTATGGTGGCACTACATACATGTTACGATGATAGAAAATTTGTCACAACCATTTAATATTCACATTAAAAAGCTCCAACCTCTGTAGCCCAGAGGTGCTTTCTGATTTTTAAAGCCTGCACTTGAGGTTGGGCTGCAGGACTTGGCAACAAAGGGAAAGGATCGGTGGGAAATGGGAAAGGAATCACTGAAGTGGAAGCACGTGGAAATATCGAAGGAGGTTTTTGTTCTCCATTTGTCACCCTGGGGACCACGCAACCGGTAGGAGAGACTTTCCTGAACTGTTCGAGATGGACACAGCTGAACACGGATTCCTTATGATGAAACTGTTCCGCAGGAGGAAAGATACCTGCGAGAACTTCAGCTCTGAAATGCGACAAGGAGGTCAGTGCGGACTGGTGATAACCCGCACTCCAGTGATGATGGTTTGTCTCAACTGTCACCACTTCCCTCTGCGATGCACATGTGCTTAAATGTGACACCAAGCGAGTCTTCAAAGGGTCAGAATGATCTAATCCCTCGGTCATGCTAAGATATCTGGCAACTTCAGATAAGCATTCCCGAAATCCCAGGATCCGGTAATCAGTAGCAAATTCTGGTGTTTTGAAATAACCTGTTAATTCAAAACCATGTAATTAAACCTGTGCAACACATCTTATTGCAATAAAAACAAGCAAATTATGACACTACTCCTAACTTAAAATAAAACAAAATACAGGATGCATTAAAACTGCAATTTTCAATGTCAAAATTCCACATATTTAAATTTAAACATGCAAGATCCTAAGGTGAATTGATAAGATAGACGTTAGGATGTTTTCACCAGTGGAAGAGTCTCAAACAAGGGGACAGAGCAAGAATTAAGCTGGTTAATTAAAACTGAGATTTGGAGACAGTTCTTCTCAAGGAGGGTGGTGAGTTTCTGGAATTCTCTACCTGGCAGGTGCTGGAAGCTGGATCATTTAAAGTGAAGATGGATAAATGTATAATAGGTCAAGGAACAAGATACATGGAGGAATTGTACAGTGGAATGCACTGTACAATTGTACTGATGGCAGAAGAGATCAATCATGGTCATATAAAATGGCAGGGCAGTCTTGGAGTGCCTGATGACCTACTGCTACTCCTATTTTCCTGTGTGCAGGTACTCCCATGTGTTCTCACCCTCTAACTGCTCCCACTCATGCACTGACCACATAACCTTTACTGTTTATCCCATAATCATTCTTTTATCCTATGAGAAACACCCCCTTCCCTCATCCTCACAGCAGTTTTACAAGCTCTTTTTTTTCTCTTCTCAGTTCTGACTAAGGATCTTTGATTATCCCCTCAAAACTCAAGACCTGGGAGTTAACATCCCACTGTGTAATTGGATCATGGACCTCCAGATCACAATTAGTGAAAATTAGTAAGAATTTCTCCTCCACAATTTCCATCAGTACCAAGCACAACAGGGCTGTGTTCTTAACCCCCTGCTCTACTCACCTTACACCTACGACTGTATAGCTTGTTACGACAATAACACCAAATATAAATTTGCCCATGATACCACAGTAGTGGGTTGTATAAAGGAAGGGGATGAGTCAGCCTACAGGATGGCGATTGAAAACTTGACTGAATGGTACAAAAAAAAACCTTGCACTCAATGTCACCAAAACTATGGAGCTTATTGTTGACTTCAGGAAAGGAAAGCCAGGGGTATATAGTCCAGTGATCATTGGGGGATCAGAAGTGGAGAAGGTGAGCAAAATTTAAGTTCTTGGGAGTCACTACCTCAGAGGATTTTTCCTGCACCCATCACACCAATAGCAGAGGTTTGCTATGACACCAGAAACCCTGGCAAATTTCTACAGAGGTATGGTGGAAAGTGTGCTGACCGGGTGCATTACCGTCTGGTATGGAAACACCAATACTCCTCAGTGTAAAGCCCTCCAAAAGGTGACACAGCCCAGGACATCACAGGCAAATCCATCCCCACTATTAAGTACATCTACAGGGAATGCTGCAGTCGGAGTGCAGCAGCAATCATCAAAGACCCTCACCACCCAGCACACTCTCTGTTCTTGCTACTGCCACCAGGAAAGAGGTCTTGGTGCCACAAGGCTTGCACCACCAGGTTCAGGAACAGCTGATACACCTCCACCATCAGACTCCTCAACGACAAACTCAATCAGGGACTCTTTTAAGGACTCTTACCTGTGCATTTGATGAATTTTCTTTTGTTCTCTCTGTATTGCACAGTCAGTTTGGTTACATTCGCTATCTGTTTACAGTTCTTTTATTTGTTTACGCTGTGTACAGTTATTTTTCACACTACCAATTATGGTCATTCTGCCGCACCCGCAGGAAAAAGGAATCTCAGGGTTGTATGTGATGTCATGTTCGTACTCTGACCATAAATCTGAAATCTGATCTGCAACACTGACTGAGTTTCTCTTTCCTCAGATGCTCCCTGACCTGAGAATATTTTATCTTTTGTTTTAGATTTCCGGCATCTGCATGTCTTATTGTAAATTTTCCACTTTTAACTGTATTTTGAAATGGGGCAAAGGGGCAATCAGAGACAGCTAATAAATGACAGCTGTGCTCGCAATCTTCCCATCCTGTATAACAGAAAAGATTAATAAGAAACAGAGAAGCTGTAATCAAAGTTAGAGAATGACAATGTTCTCAGCATTAATGTGCTTTTTTTGTTACAATCTGTGTTTCAACCAATCAGAAGGTTGACTGGCACCAGGTATTTAGTCTCTGGGAATCAAAAGATAAACACCATCTTTCAGATCCCCGTTCATCAGAAAGTTCCTGCAAAATCATGAAAGATTTGCTTCATACAACAATGCAGTTGATCACAGCTCACCACAAACTCTACACGATTCTCACTGAAACTGCAATAACAAAGTGGCCATTCATTCCATAACACCCAGTCGGTGTTAACTCTTCAACTATCTTCTAATCCAACCATATTTTCCTGCCTTTCTCCTCTATCCTTCTCTACTTTACAAAGGCTCATCCAATTTCCTTTTAAGTAATTCCAGAGTCTCTGTCAGGTCACTTGTCTGAGGGCTACTGGTACCCCAGGACTCCCTGCTGCATGGTCGGGCGGCCGACGACTAAACTGGCTCCCCCACCAGACTTGCCAAGTGCAGTCGGTGGCTAGACACCCTGCAGGATGAAAAACAAGACCTGTCAACAGGCGGACAAACCCTCTCGTAGGGTCAACAGCCGTCTCGCATCGAAAGGGCATCCTTTGCATAGAAGCTTGGTCTGGCCATTCACAGCAACAGAACCTAGCCCATCCATCTTGGACATCACCAGGCCACTGGATCTGGGAGGGGGTGTCTGGATTGAGGTGAGCGCGGGTCCAGGGCCACCCTCTTGACACCCCCTCCCAGATCCAGTGGCCTGGTGATGTCCAAGATGGATGGGCTAGGTTCTGTTGCTGTGAATGGCACGCATGCTGTTCCTTTCTGAGGAGTGGGGTATAAACCCCACCAACTGAATGAAAGGAACCATCCATCATCCTATGAGCTCGACAGACAGACAATTCCAGAGTAAATCAACTTCTGGCAAAGTCCACAACTTCTCAATTTGCCCCTCATGTTCTTATGAGAATAATTCTTGCTATTAAGCAGTGCAAATAATTTTCAAGTTTCATTATTCTGAAGAGAACCATTCAATTTTTTTTAAGAAAACACTTCAATTTCTGTACAGAAATCTCATCCTCACATATTTGATACTCATCTAACAAATCTGTAGATCCCCCCTTCCCAAAGGCGTTTTCATCACATATCATGCTTAAAGTCAGCAAAAAAAAAGGACTCTAACGATTGAATATTAATCGCATCCCTTTCAGGACATCCCCCAATACACTTTACAACGCTGGACTTCGGGAATGTAAACAGTTGCGGTGTTGGAAACGCCTAATGAAACATTGCACGCAGCGAACTCCCACGGGGATGTGATAATGACCGGACACTCCGCTTTAAGAACATTGCAACCTCCCACCCACTGTTCTTCCAGATTGACATAATTAACATGTCCACAAAACTAGAGATGCGGGCATTTTTAGTGAGGGCGGTGGAGCGGCGTGTTTGGTCATATGGAGGGAAAAAAGAACCATAAAAAACAGCGCCCTTCCAAGGAGGAAGCTGAAGCCCCATCAACCCACTGTGGGCTTCAGAAGCCACCATCTAAAGGAGAGAGAGAGAAAGAAAATATATGACTACAGGTGCCCTGTCGTCCCAGGTTTGCAAGGGAGATCCCTGGGCGCGCAGCCGTGAGCGCCTTCAAGGAGGTCCCTGGCTCTGAGCCCACCCCCGCGGAGAGTCAAGACGGGGTTTCAGCCCGGGGACACCTCGTCAAATCACTCCCACCGCGGTCTCCTCAGGCAGTCGCGCTTTTCAGCAAAATTCACCCGCACGGTCTGGGATATAGGAAAGGGTCGCCACCCGGGACTGCGCCTTTTATTCCGAAATCCGTCCGTGTCCGGATCCAGCCCCGCGAGTCGAAAGCGCTCAGCATCGTGCTCACCTCTCCCACCGCTGGTGTGCAGGATTTTTAAATGATCCACGGTCATTTGCAATATTTCAGCTTTTTCCAGTTTCGTCGACCCCTACAAAACGTTAGACAAAGAACGGAGTTTTAACCTTCTGAAATCCGCGCTCCGGTTTTCAGGGACTGGCTTTGCACTTTATCCGGAGTACAGGTTAAAAAAAATAGCCCGAGTCCGCGGGGTGAAACTTGCTGGGTTCCTTCCAAACACCAGTGCAGCGAGAACCCCCCCCCCCCCCCACCCCCGGTGTCGGGGAACGGGCAGACCCTACCTGTTTCTCGGACGCGCTGGGAATCAGTCGGCGCAGTTCCGATAAGCTGTTGTTAATACGGTCTCTGCGGCGTTTCTCGACCATCTGCAGAGAAAGGAAAGTGCAGTTTTGTCAATGCAGAGAGGAAGCGATTAAAAATAAAGGTGATTTTTTAATGGGGGGACGGGGGGGGGGTTGGTTTGTAAACCTACTCCACGCCTCTTCTTCCGTGCCTGGTTCTGGAAGAAATTCTCGGGATTGGACCCCTTGTTCCTATTTAAAACAAGATTTAAATCAGCTCGGAAACAACATTGATTATGAATTAACCGCGAATAATTTCACTCACTCCGAAATAAGGAGTAGATTATTTACCCGTTTTGATCTTCACTGTCCGAGGAGCTGGTTTCCACCGACCTCTTCATGATGAATTCACCCCGTCTCGCCAAATGAGCTTCTACTCCGAGAGTCGCGTTGGCTGCAGTGAGTTGAGTCCTTCCCACGGTATCAGTTTATCAGCCTCTACAGCAGGACCCTCCCGGCACCGGCTGATTGACAGTTCTCCCGGGGCCTCAGTTTTTCTTTCCTCTTCCCTCCAGCCACGGGCTGCTCTCCTGCTGAAGAGGTTTGCCGGAGCTCTGGCGGTCGTGCCTCGGTGCTCGGGGAACCTGTCTTCTGTCCTCGGTGCGCAGTGGAGAACGTGTGTTCTCCCAAATCCCGAGTCAATGACGGACCTGTCCTGCAGTTAGTGCCCTTTGTGGACCCGACAATTTCTCAGCCTTCCCCAGGAATCGACAATTTCTCAGCCTTCCCCAGGAAACGACAATTTCTCAGCCTTCCCCAGGAATCGACAATTTCTCAGCCTTCCCCAGGAATCGACAATTTCTCAGCCTTCCCCAGGAATCGACAATTTCTCAGCCTTCCCCAGGAATCGACAATTTCTCAGCCTTCCCCAGGAATCGACAATTTCTCAGCCTTCCCCAGGAATCGACAATTTCTCAGCCTTCCCCAGGAATCGACAATTTCTCAGCCTTCCCCAGGAATCGACAATTTCTCAGCCTTCCCCAGGAATCGACAATTTCTCAGCCTTCCCCAGGAATCGACAATTTCTCAGCCTTCCCCAGGAATGACAATTTCTCAGCCTTCCCCAGGAATCGACAATTTCTCAGCCTTCCCCAGGAATCGACAATTTCTCAGCCTTCCCCAGGAATCGACAATTTCTCAGCCTTCCCCAGGAATCGCTTTCAACATTCAAGGCAGGGCTGGGACATCTATCCAGATGCAGCAGTTCAATTAAGGACAATTGGAGATCTGGACTAACAATCCAAATTCAAATCACGCCACGCATCTAAGGAATTTTAATGCAATATGGATTTTTTTTTTAAAGTCATTACTAAATGATGACAACCAAGCCACCAGAATATCAAATTCAGATTTCAGATTTATTGTCAGAATGTATACAAGACATCACATTCAACCCTGAGATTCTTTGTCCTGCCTGCAAGGCAGAATTACCATTTATTGGAATTGCTAGAACAAACTACACAACTTACATATGAAAACAAATCAAGAACTGTAAACAGATAATGAATATAAACAACCTGTCTATGCAATACAGAGAGAATTTTAAAAATTAGTAAAAGTGCCAAAGTCCCTGATTTTGAGTTTGTTGTTGAGGAGTCTGATTGATGGTGGAGGGAGTAGCCGTTGTTCCTGAACCTGGTGGTAAGAGTTTTGTGGCACCTTTCTGGATGGAAAGTGAGAACAGAGCATGTGCTGGGCAGTGTGGATTCTTGATGATTGCTGTTTCTCCCTGTAGCGTTCCCTGGAGATGTTCTCGATAGTGGGGAGGGCTTTGCCTGTGATGTCCTGGGCTGTAAATGCATTGATTGTATAAATACATCGAGCTTCTGGAGAAAATTAGCTTGGTGGAAGGAGAATGGAGGGTTGGAGTCCTGTGACTAATGTTGTGCCACAGGAATTGATGCTTGGTCCCATGTCGTTTGCTACCCATGTCAAAGGTTTTGACGGGACAAGCGATGACATAAGTTTGCAGATGACACCAAAATGGTGATGTGGTGGATAGTGAAAAAAGTTGTCTAAGGCAGAGGTTCTCAATCTTTTTTTCCCATTCATATACCACCTTAATAATCCATTACTAACCACAGACCACTGGTCGAAAGTTTCAACAGGATCTAGATCAGTGGTTCTCTACCATTTTTCCAACTCATATATCTCCTTAGGATCCCAGAGATGTTCTATGGTTTTAGTAAGAGATTACTAAAAGAAATTATTTTCGTGAGTGGGAAAAAAGGTTGAGCACCACTGATTTAGATGAACCATGAAAGTGGGTCAAGGAATGTCAGATGGAAAGTTAACACAGACAAGTAAAAACTTATGCATCTTGGGTAACTAAACTGGAGAAGACTTGCGCAGTAAATGGACCTGGGGAAATGTTGTAGAACAGAGAGACCATCACCTTACCTGCACCCCTCATGATTTTATAAATCTCTATTAAGTCATCCTTCAGACTCGTTTGTTCCAGAGAAGAAAGTTCAAGTCTATCCAGTCTCTCCTTATAATTCAAGCCTTCCTATTCCAGTAACATCCTTTCTGCACTCTTTCTAGCTTAATCACCTTCTTCTTCCAGTATGGCAACCAGAACTGTACATAGTATTCCAGGAGTAGTCTCACCAATGTGTTGTACCAACTTGTCTACTCATTGTTGTTTGGTAGAGGCAAAAGACCTAGATGGACAAGGACAATGTAGTGACATGGGTAGATAAACTAGTGAAGAAGGCACATGACACACTTGCCTTGAATAAATAAATACAAAGCCCTCAGGCAAGAAAAACTAGAGCTAGGTATCTAAAGGATTTTAAAGCAGCAGAAATATCATGAGACAATAGCCCTGTTCTGCATTAATAGATCATAGAGACATATTTCCTTAAGATACAGAAATGCTGGAGAAACTCAGCAGGTCACATAGCATCTATAGGAGGTGAAGGTATCTAATCAACCTTTTGGGCTTGAGGGCCAAATCATTGATTCTATACCTTTACCTCTGATGGTCACTGTGTGACCTGTTGAGTTCCTCCAGCATTTTTTGTGCTTTTACTATAATCGCAGCTTCTGCAGATTTTTGTGTTTCACATAATTCCTAAACTTGCTCTATATGGGAGCAAATCCAAAGGTTAATGTGGTGAGATGGAACGTGGCACTTCAGCTTCTCCTGTTCTTTATGCTCCACAAATGCATACTCCTAGGTGGCTTGTAGCGATGAAAAACTAAACTTGCGAATAAATAAATAAATAAGTTCAGGTGAGGTAGGCCAAGGACTGATGGCCTGTACCATTTGAAAACACACTGATATGTTTTAGCTTGTATCAGACCAGACACTTACTTTATCTGTGATCTGATAAACTCCCAACATGTTTGTTGCCTTCCACTGTCATTTGTTATTTTAAGAACGCTGTTAACTGCTGTAATTTGCAATATATTGGTGCCCCCAATCAAAAATGGACAAGTTAAAATGGAACACAGCTTGTGTTTTCAACTCATTTCGGAGCAGTACTTGTAAAGCTACTTGGTGATTTTTATTTTTAAAACATCAGGCAGCAGCATTAAAGCAGAGGACACATTGGGTGAGGGTCGTTCCCTTCCAGGGCTGGGTAGAAACCTGAGACATGGGAGGCCCCGCTGTGCGTCCCACACATGAATTGAGGGCAGCGTGGGAAGCCCGAGCAGTCACCCGGATCCTGCGACCTGCTGTTAAACGGGCCTGCTGGAGGATTGATTTAGAGCTGGCAACTGACCGTTTGTCTTCTAACATGATCCGGAACCCAAGACAGTGTGAAGAGTGAACACCTGAGACTGCAGATGGTGGAATCTGGAGTAAAAACATGAGGCACTGAAGGGACTTGGTCGGCATCAGTGGGAGAAAAGGGATCGGAACCCTTCATCAGGATCTGCTGAGTTCTTCTGTGTTTGCTGACATTTAAAATCACTGGATTTCTTTGTCCAGTGCACCAAGTTACCTACATTGGAAATGGTCGAACACAAGATCTCTTTTTGGCATTGCCAAAAGAAGAACAGGTTAAACCCGTGAAGTTCAAAACACACTAGCAGAAAATAGTTTAATTGAAGACATCACTCCTGATTTAAGAGAGTGACATTCTCTTTGAGAGCAGCAAGGCCACTCACGTTTACAATGTTTCCAATCATCATTTTATATTCTACTTTAAATGTTTACATCATCACATTGCTATTTTCCACAAGGATTAATGCATAGATATAGCTGTTTTTAATTATCAAAAATAGACTGTATACACAATAAATTATTAACAAAAAGAAAACCATTCAAAGTCTCTTCTCACCCTTAGTTTATTATCCATACATTTCCATCACTGTACATTGTTACATTCATTTCTATTTACACCCCACCCCCCCAAACCTTTTAGACCATCAACCCCTTCATGGAATTCTTGATCAACCCCCAGGCATTGGAATCCCTCCACCTTACCCCCCGGCAACATTCTTTGTATATTGTGGAGGGGGGGTGGGGTGGCAACACTAGCATGGAGGGGCACAGCTACCAAAAGTACAAAGAACACACACCTCGTTCTACTCTGCTCCATCCACCCTCCCTCATCCACCTGTTCGCTCTCAACCTATTCAAAGTCTGAAGACAAATATAACATGGTAGCTATCAAGGCCAGCTCTCGTGAGAGTTGGCCACCCCCACCATAGGCATTATTTTCCATAGATACGCCCCTGCTTTCCACTGCAAAAGTTCAATCAACCTCCCCTCCCCAAGTGTTGATCAAACCCCTTTCGATCCCCAGGCATTTATCAACCCCCTTGGATAGTCCCATCGACCTCTTTGGAGACCCCTGATTTACACCTTTGCCACCACTATGTTACTTGTTGCTTCCCCTCTGTTGTGTGTGGGAGCTTCCTCTCACTCTCATCCTCTCAATGGCCCGTAATGAAAGGACTCTAGACTGCAGTCGTTTCCCACACAGCACCCTTGCGCATTGGATGTGCCAAGCCTCAGTGCATCCCTCAGCATGTACTCCTGTAACCTGGAATGTGCCAGTTGGCAGCATTCTTGCACTGACATCTCCATGTACTGAAAGACTAACAGGTTTCATTAAACCCAACTGCATCTTTCACCAAGTTGATGGACTTCCAGAAGTTCTGAATGTCTGACTCAGTGCGTGTCCCTGGGAACAACCCATAGATCAGAGTCCTCTGTCACACTGGGGATAAACTGTGACAAGGACTTTTGCATCCTTCTCCACACACTCCTAGCAAATCGACAAAGAGGTGGGCAGCTGTCTTCACTCAACTGCAGTTATCTTGGGGACAATATGGGTTGTGGATGATGTTCCGGTTGAATAGGAAGGATGTGACTGGGAAGTTTCTTCTTACCATTAGACAGGCCAAGTCCTGCTACTTGTTTGTGAGTACTAGCAATGAAGCATTCTGCCAGTCGATCTAGACAGTCTGCTCCGGGAATCATCGAGTCCTTGTCTCTCAGTGTCTGCAGAACATTCTGTACTGACCACTGCCCGATGGCCTTGTGGTCAAAGGTGTTTGTCTGGAAAAACCTTATCCATGAAGGATAGGTGATGTGGCAAAGTCCAGCTGACTAGGACATTGTGCGGCAACAGGGCCAGGCCCATCGTTTGCAACTCCTGGGACAGAACCTCAGCGGCACTTGGTGTACTCGTACTTCGGTTACAAATATAATAGTGCATTTTTCATTATGAATTAGATAAAATAATTTATAAATTTTCCATTGAAAGTTTGTAAAGCCTCATTAAATATGTGTGTATCTAAAATAGTCAGGATTATAAATTGCTTCACTTTTTTCACAATTTGTTATTTTTTAACAATTTAATATACTTAGTGCAGTACTGCATATACAGTAAAACCCCTATATCTGGCATCTATTGGTAGAACCCCAACCCCTGCATTAAGAATAAACAGTTTAAAAAACAAAAATACTACACTGAACAAACTTTACTTGCATGAATATATAAACCTTAAAGCATTTTTCTTTATTTTCAGTCATGTTCTTTGAAAACATTTAACTGTTACTGCATCTGCAGGTTCCTCCCCCTTCGTGTAGCTGCCCAAAATATGAATTCCTCCCCCCCTTCCCCCAGGTTTACAGATAAAGCCTTACTTATATACTTAATAATATACCAATAAAGATAAAGATTCTTACTTTTGGAGAGTCTCCCCGATGCTGAGCAGCATCAACCTGGGCGATGCCATTTTTTTTGACACAACTTAATTTAAACAGTTGCTCTGAGCAAAGCCCAACCAAGGCCCTCCACTGTTTATGTGTTACTTCAGAGAACATTCACTTTTACAATTTTAGACTTTTATTTAAATTTTATTTATTCTTAATTATTTTTTAAAATATTTATTTATATTCCTTGATTTTTATTTTTTGAAGGTGGCCAGTTGCTTGAATTCCAGATATCAGGGGTTTTACTGTATATGCGGCTCTATGTTTTGGTTTATTTGTTACACATAAAGAAGGGAATGTATTAGAAATACATCAGCTCATTTGTGGTTGTCAAGAGAACTATTTACACTGAGTGAAGCTGGTAGTGGGTTTTGAAATCTCCAGGGGTTTCCTGCTCCTCCACAAAGTGTGTTCCGGATGTCCTCAGACAGAAATCATCTGAAATAACTGGATTTTCTCCCTACAGAACACTTGGAAAGAGTTAAACCATGCAGAATAATATTTAACTGGGGTTTTAATGGCACAATTATTATTGTTACAGAGTTCTGTGTTGTGTATTGGCCTGTGTTGTGTGGTTTTATGTTAAAAAGTGACAGTTTGCCTTAGAGAGCCAAGGTGAAGGTGAACTGCTGTGAGAGTGAGAGACGGATTGAGCATATGCAGAAAATGATCTAAAAATTTCTGGACTTGGACAATAAACCACCACTGGGTGGTGCTGTGGAGTGGAAGGAGGCCCAGAGCATGAGTCATGGTCTGGAGGACAGTTTAGAATGTTGGGATTTCAAAAAGGATGAACATTCTGAAGGCAGCCAAAAGGATCAGGACCAAGTCAGTTGTTCCTCTCTCTGCAAGCAACACAAGAAGACAACTTCGAATTTTGTGCCCTCTCTCTCTCAAAGATCTTTTGGCTTCAGTTTACCAAACAAACTGAATTTTGTTATGATCTTTGCTTCAGTTGAGATCGAGGTTTTGTGAGTCTTGTGTGTTTTGTGTCTAATTTTTTCTGTGGGCTGGTTGGAAATAAAACTTAGACTTTAATTACATATGTGATATTTAGGCTGGGGAATTTATTATTTTTACATTGTTATAGAAATTTGCATAGTAACCAGTGGGTATTGTTATAAAAGGGGGGATTTTGAGTTAAAGTTTGAAGGTGAAGTTTTGTTAATAAAGTAATTGTTCATCTTTACCCCTGTGGATATGCCTTCTTTGTGGTTGCTGGTTTGATCTTGTAACATTATTGAATAACATTTCTGGACCTCAAAAACTAATTTATACTTGTGAAAGTTCAAATGAGTTCATTCCATGTTTAAAATTCATTCGATTAAGGATTTTTAAAGCTCTATTTTTATTTTTTAATTTATTATCTCAGTTCTCTGACAAAATTAAGAGAATCATTCGCATTAACATGAGCTCTCAAAACATTTACAAACTAGTTTGAAATAAAATATAAATATCAAAACATATTTTCCATGGCCTGAGTGAATTATAGTAGCACACAAAGGCAAAATTTCTGTTCAACAAACTCTAAAACCCACATAAATGTAATGTGTAATTATATTATCATTCACTCACAGAAGTATTTCAAAATGTGTTTTTTTATATATTTTTTTAAATAAATATACATAGGAAAACTCTCCGAACCCTCCCCCCCCCCCCACCCCCACCCCCACCCCCATTCCCTTTCACAGTATAATTCCCCACACACTCAGGGCTCATCAAAAATTCTATTTGGGAAAGTATACTATAGCAGCATTTATTATTATATTTATAATTACAATTGGGCCTCTATATGGTCCAAATATGGCTGCCATATCTTAATAAATATGTCATTTTTGTTCTTTAAGTTGTATGTAATTCTGATTCCATAGGTATGCAACTATTCATCTTATGCTAGACATAGAGGAGAGTTGGATTTCCAAGTAATTGCAATTCATCTCTTCGCTATTTTAACGTCAAAATAGGTTTTTAAAGTTTTTCCATCCATATCTATAGACTTTTAGATATATGTACACATCCCAAGACATTTAATGACATCTTCTTTTACAGACATACAGTTTATGTTCAAATTTTCACTTGTTGCTTTGGAACATGTTTAAAAGGTTCAGCAATAATTGTCTATAGTCCTTGGGTTTGAGGGATGCAATTATTTTTTAAGTTGATTGGTTCCTCATGTGACATCATGGCTGCTGGATACTCAGGATCATGTTGATTGATGCCTGACAGCTGGCAACATAGAAAAGAAGTTCTGACCAATGGACAATACGTGTGAGAATTGTTTTTGATTATTGAGGAAAAAAATCTATTGCTTTGCCACAGATGACAAATTTCAGAGAATTAAAGACAATAATTCATGGTGATTTATATATTACACAGATGCATCTCTCTAATTTTGTCATTTGCTCAGGATGAAAATAAATACATAGTTGTAAAAAGAGTAATGCCAAAAATAGGAACAAAGGGAGTAAGATGCATATAACCCAAAGATGCACTGATCGAGTGGGTATAATAGGCTACTTCTCTCAATAAATTTAAGACAATTAATAGAAGAATTAGAGCTGAACATTTTTCAAACTCAGTGGTTTCAGGGACCTGGAATGTAAATGGTATTGGGGTAAGCAGTGATCTCCCATATTCTACAAAACCAGGAACCAAAATCTAGGAAGTGGGGTCTGCTAAATAGCTCTCTTTCAACTGTGACCAATGCAATAGAAGAAATGGCTTAATTCTGCTTCAATGATTACATGACATTAGTATCAGAATCAAAATTTATTGTCAAGAACATGTCATGAAATTCATTGTTTTGCAGCAGCGTCCCAGTGCAAACATTTATATAAAGCACCTTACAAAATAAATAAATAAATCAAAGTAAAGCAGTGTCTGTGGTTTATAGTTCATTTAGGAATCTGATGGCAGAGGGGGAAAAGATGTCCTGAGTGCTTGCCTTCAGCCTCCTGTACTTTTTTTCCTGATGGTAATAATGAAGAGGCCGTGGCCTGGGTGGTGGTGGGGGTCCTTGAGGATAGAGGCTGCTTTCTTCAGAGATGGAGTGAACACTGATGCAGGCTGAGTTAACAACCCTCTGGAGCTTTTTCTTGTCCTGAGAGTTGGCACCTCCATACCAGGCAGTGATGCAACCAGCCAGAATGCTCTCCATAGTACACCTGTAGAAGTTTTTGAGAGTCTTGGATGACGTATTGAACTCCCTCAAATTCCTCACAAAGTATATCCGCTGCAATAATATCCAGTATAAAATAATAATCTTCTTTGGCTTGGCTTCGCGGACGAAGATTTATGGAGGGGGTAAAAAGTCCGCGTCAGCTGCAGGCTCGTTTGTGGCTGACAAGTCCGATGCGGGACAGGCAGACACGGTTGCAGCGGTTGCAGGGGAAAATTGGTTGGTTGGGGTTGGGTGTTGGGTTTTTCCTCCTTTGCCTTTTGTCAGTGAGGTGGGCTCTGCACTCTTCTTCAAAGGAGGTTGCTGCCCGCCAAACTGTGAGGTGCCAAGATGCACGGTTTGAGGCGTTATCAGCCCACTGGCGGTGGTCAATGTGGCAGGCACCAAGAGATTTCTTTAGGCAGTCCTTGTACCTTTTCTTTGGTGCACCTCTGTCACGGTGGTCAGTGGAGAGCTCGCTATATAACACGATCTTGGGAAGGCGATGGTCCTCCATTCTGGAGACGTGACCCATCCAGCGCAGCTGGATCTTCAGCAGCGTGGACTCGATGCTGTCAACCTCTGCCATCTCGAGTACTTCGACGTTAGGGATGAAAGCGCTCCAATGGATGTTGAGGATGGAGCGGAGACAACGCTGGTGGAAGCGTTCTAGGAGCCGTAGGTGGTGCCGGTAGAGGACCCATGATTCGGAGCCGAACAGGAGTGTGGGTATGACAACGGCTCTGTATACGCTTATCTTTGTGAGGTTTTTCAGTTGGTTGTTTTTCCAGACTCTTTTGTGTAGTCTTCCAAAGGCGCTATTTGCCTTGGCGAGTCTGTTGTCTATCTCATTGTCGATCCTTGCATCTGATGATGTCCTCCATCAGCCAGCTCCCCACCATGACTACCAGCCCCCCCACATCTCCATCGGGCACACAAAACTCAAAACGGTCATAAAATAATAATATCATTATGTAAAGAGGGCAAGTTAACAGCCAAATATCCTAATCATGTTTCTGCCTACACCACTGTGAATATTGTAACGAACATTTATAAATGTTTGGCTGTGAATTTCATACACTGTAAATGTCACAATTTTACACAAATGTAAAGACCCAAACAGTATTTAGAGTATCTGAAAAAAAGAGACATAGCCATAGGTTTCTTCTGACCTCTTACGAGGGTGCAATAGATGGCAAATGGTACTCAGCAGAAGAAAGTCTACAAGATCTAAAAGCAGTAAAGTTGCAAATAACCTCTTGTTTTGCATTTATTTGTCCCTGAAAATGCACAAATGCATCTTACAGCAGAACAATGTTTAGTACGATGTTTTCCAATTATATGCATCAGAGAGATATGAAGTAGAAGTAGAGAGAAAAAAAGTTTGCTCTAAATAAAACAATTTAGTCAGAAAACCATCAAACATTGATCATGAAATTTGAATTAATTGTAATTGCGTCTTTGAATCGCAGCATGACCTTTTCTTGGCTTTTTTGCTGACATCATGTGCAAAGATCTTCAGCGTAGAACATCATAATAGGTCAAGTTATTTGGGGTGAGGTTGAGGGTTCAGTGCCTGGCAATCATTAGCCAAGAAAGCTTAATCAGAGCAGAATGAAAAGCTGCTTGATTGTCAACATAATTGAAATCTGCTCAGCAGCGTCTCCAAAACTGCAGTTTAGGGAGACTGGCCTCCCTGCAGAAATGCCAGAGGTAGTGGAAATATTTTCCCACAACAAGGCAGAAACGACTGAAATTCAATCGCCGTGTGACTGCTGACCTCGTCTGAAACCAACACTGCTGTTCTGACTATCATTACACAGGCTTTGTGCACAGATTTGCTGTATCAATACAGCTGTGGGCTTGTCTTGTTGAGACAAGTAATAGCAGATTTCTATTTTCATCCCTAACATTAAGTGAATTTGCCTGCTGAGGGATATAATTTCCTTGTTTCAGTCTCTGGCCTCTGTTGTTAACACAATACAAGCATGTTTCAACTTGTTAACTGTGACATAAAAGGATCACAGTGTTATGAGCATTTATACTTTGCTGAACATTTTTAAATTCCCCAAATGAGTTTAGTTTATCAGTTGAGATATTCTTTGCATATAATTATGACCCTAGAATTAATTTTTTTAAAGTAAAAAATTGCACTGCCTTTGACATGGGCAAATAGCCTAAGGATTGTGATGTGGAATTAACTTGTTCCCATTTTCCCAGTGCAGGCAGCATGCCGACTTCATGTGGCCTGTTCATTGAATTGATTTTGCAGCATGCCGCCAGCTCTACGTGCTGTTGTGTGGCTGCGTGCCCTACAGGAGACACCAAACTGTGAGAAACCAGTACCACTTAGAGCCAGCTTGCGCTCCTTAAAGTGGAAATGTACTGTGGCCTCAGCAGGTTTGGAAGTCATTGCGAAAATAATGACGAATGGGGAAGAAGCTGCAATAATATATGATATGAGAGTTTATTATCATGTACTGAAACTCTTGCATGCTCTTTTAATTTTTAATCTTTTTATTAAGTTTTGTAGAACAAGCACACATTCTATAGAGTATTCAAGGTTACCATATAATCTTGTCAGAATGACAAAAAAGAAAGAAAAAAAAAAGAAAAGAACTCTAACCCCCTACCAAAAAACTTGGGATGCTTTGACATAAATTTAAAGGTCGTACAGTTCTGCTGTATCTATAAAACAAGACTAAATGAAGGAAAAATCACATACATAAATAAACACATTCAATGATCAAGACAAACAGATTTAATGAGCACCAAAATAGTCCATAAAAGGACTCCAAATTTTATGAAAATTAGTGTTAGCATACAGTGCGGAACACCTGATCTTTTCTAAATTAGGGCAAGACATGACATGACAACCCAATGTCAAAGAGCTTTCCATCTTATGATCTTTGTGCCATAAGAGTTGTAAATAGTATGTCTTTATGATCAGAAGAAGAAAATAACTTGTTAATATCATCTAACACTCCAAACAAAGCCATTAAAGGATTAGGTTCAAGATTAATACAATATTATTGACAAAACATGAAAAATCTAGCTCCATAAGTTTCAAGAGCTTGACTAGACCAGAACATGTGTATCAAGGTTGATTCCCTGCTGTTACAACTGTCACATCAGGGATTTAGATCAGGAAATAGACAGGATCATTTGTCTTTAGACATACAAGTCTGATGTACAACCTTGAACTGAATAAGAGAACGTCGAGCAAATGGTGAAAAAAATGGTAACTAATTTAAGAATCAAATCCTAATTTTTGTCTGAGATAGAAAACCATAGATTATGTTCCCATGCTCTTTTAAAATTATCGAGGGAAATCTGATGCGATTTTGAAAGCACATCATGTATATAAAGATTATTAAACCCTTCTGGGAGAGTTGTAATTTTAAAATTACATCCAGCATGTTCGATTCACAAGTCATGGGAAAATGTGATCACTGAACCTGTAAAAAAATTCTGATCTGCAAGTATCGAAAAAAATGAATTTGGTAAATTAAACTTCAGTGATAACTCTTCAAAAGACATGAGACAACTGTCAACAAGGAAGTCTCGAAAACACTGAATACTATTATCATACCAACTGATAAATGTCAAATCAAATGAAGAAGCAGAAAATACATAATTAGATGATACAAAACTTGATAAGGAAAACATTTTAAATCAAAAATGTCCTGAATTGAAACCAGGTATACAAGGAATGTTTACTACAGGGCTGTAGACCATTCTGTTAACTTCAGCTAAAGAAAAAGGAAATGCTACTCCTAAAAAGGATAAGACAGAAACCTTCTCAGCCGACCTCAATTCCAAAGAGACCCAAACTGGGCCATCCAATCTATTAAAATATTGAATCCAAAACAAGATAAAACGTATATTGATTTCCCAGTAATAGTATCTAACATTCGGCAATGCCAAGCCTCCATTCTATCTATATCGCTGCAAATGAAGCTTATTCAGCCGAGGCTGTTTGTTTTAGGAAGATAGAATAGAGTCAAGGGAATCAAAAAACGACTTGGGGATGAAGACTGGAATTGTATCATAAGGGTATACAAATTTGGGTAAAATAACCATTTTAGTATTTAATATGACCAACTAATGAAATAGAGAAAGGGGACCATCTGGAAAATGATGGCTTAAATTGTTTTAATAAACTGAAAATATTTTCCTTAAATAAATGTTTGTGGTTTTTGGTGACTATAATTCCTATAGAAACTCTTGAATGTTGCTGTCACACAGCTATGCACCAACAATATTAGCATAAATTACTATCGCAGAAAAGGGATAATATATTTACAAGGATGAATAAATACAGAAAACCCCTTTTTATCCAAAATTCAAGCAACCGACAACCTCAAGCAACCAGAAAAAAAATGAAAAATAAATAGGTATTAAATACAGATGTTTAAAATTGCCACACGTCACTCTGTAGTGACTAGAAAATTCACTTATCCAACTTCTACCAATCCCCATAGCAGCCGGAGTTTTACTGTATTCACAGATGCAGTAAATGAAGAAAAAAAATGTGATCTTTTAATCATGCAGACAGATGTTTTGGTGGCCCTTCTGGCATTCATGTGTAAGGTTGTATTGGAAGATTCAAGAAGCAGATAGCTTTTCGGAAAAACAAACTGGCATTGAGACTAGTGCTGCTGAACTTCAGGCTTTTCTGTCTTTTACCTGAAGGTAGCAGTGAGAAGAGATTGTGACCAAGTGATTGAGATCCTTTATGATGGTGTATGCCTTCTTGAAGCAGCGCCTTATACATGGGTATCATCTATGTTTGGTACCCACAATGGACCTGGCAAGCTTTGCTACTTTCTGCAACCGTCTGCTTTCCTCGGCACCTGAAACCAGGCTGTGACTAAACAGTCAGTATTCTTTCCACAGAGCACCTGTAGAAGTACAATCGAGTGTCCAATGATGTGCCGAATGCCTTGGCCCAACTATTTCATGCCAGCTAAGTTGCCTACCTGAGTTAGTAGCATTTTCCTTTATGGTTTAGCACCTAGTCAGGACTGATAACAATGGTTATATTATTCCCTCATGCCTAAAGATTTGAGCAGATCTGGAGGAAAATATGCATTTACCATATTGTTCCGTAAGAATTCTCTGGATGATCATGGGGAAAATCACATGGAGTAAAGTTTCCATTGACAATGGAAATGGGGCCTGAAAAAAGTAAAGAAACTTTATTTCCATATAATTTACTTGTACCGGGGGGCAAGATGGCATAGAGTCTAGATGTGTAATCTCGACCTCTCTGGCCAGACTTTTAAAAACCCGTTTTTAACTCTTTGTTTTCAAGTTTAAACTTTTTAAAACTTAGTTTAAAGTATTAAGGAACTGTTCTGGCCATTAATGGTAAAAAGATTTAAACCTCAAGTGCAGAAGAAACTACATTTTCGGAGTGTTGAAGATTTAGGGCCTAAACAGCCTGCTACAGCCTCAGGTTTACTTTCTTCCGTGCCTAAACCACAAAGATTGCCTGTGGGAGCTGAAAAAATGACTACTACTCACCAGGAGAAGGACGTCGCTGGAATTACCCGTTCTCAGGAGGAAGGTGTGCCCCCGAAGTGGACCCCGATTCTGGCAGCCTGCCGACTTTAACGGAGGGAGCACGCAAGAAGACGACTCCATTGCTTGAAATGTCTCAGGAAGTACTCCAATCTGAATATCTTGATCTCTTCCGTGAGTTTTTGAAACAACAACGGGTTGCGGGGGGAGACCAGCGTCGACCCCCTGAGGAAGTCAGGGTGCCGTTGCTGGGAGTCCAGACCCGCAGTAAAACTGTAAAACTGCCTGTTGTTGAGATGCAGCAGGAGCTGGAGTTACCTGGTCCTGCCACTACACAAGAGAAAGCAGGGCTGAGCTTTTCTGACTTACAATGCAAACAGTTAAACGCTATCATCCAGCCTATGTTGAATTAAATGACACAAAGGCTCAGTTTAGAACTGAAATCAGTTAAAATACATGTGGAAGCATCTTGTGAAGATTTTTTAAAATTTCAGGCTGCTTTTTTGGAATGTCAACAACAAGTGGCTTCTAATACAGAAAAAGTGTTGGAGGTGGAAAAATCCGTTAAAGAATTGCGAGAACGTGAGAAGGAGTTAGAGAGGAAAGTAGATTATTTGGAGAATCAAAGTAGAAGGAACAATGTGATGATTGTTGGTTTGCCAGAAGGTAGGGAGAGATTTGCTCTATGTTCTATTAGTCATCAGCCACTGGTGGGTGATCCACACCCAAGTTTGGTTTAGGGATTACTACCTTTTGGTAGTTTTTTTGGGGTTTATTTATTTACTTTAACTTTATTTTATTTTCATTTTATTTAGTCTTTAATTTGTGGTTTCCTTTTCTCCTATTGGAGGGCCTATTTATGTTGATTTGAGTCTTTATATATTGATATTATTAGTTTTTAGTAATATTAGTAGATATGTCAAAATTGAGGTTTGCTGTTCGAGGTTTAAACAGTACGATTAAGTGTAAATGTATTTTGGCGTATATTAAGAAAATGAAAATTGATGTCGCTTTTTTACAAGAAACACATCTGGATGTCAGGGAGAGTGTGGAGTTGAAGAGGAATTGGGTGGGGCATGTGTATTCTTCTTCATTTAACTCCGGGGCTGGCTGTGTGGCAATTTTGATACATAGGAATTTGTCTTTTGAATTGCAGTCAGTGGAGGAAAGGGCGGGATGTATTCTTAGATTGAATTGTGAGATTTTTGGTGAGTTTTGGACTTTGCTTGATATTTGTGCCCCAAATGAAGATGATGAGACATTTGTTTCTGATGCATTTTTGTGTCTGGGTCAGGCTGATGAGGGTCTTTTGGTTGGTGGTGATTTTGGTTGTGTTTTGGAACCTTTATTGGATGGGTCCCCGAGGAGAGTTGAGAAATCTAGGATGGCGGTTCAGGTTCAAGCATTGATGAGGGATCTCAGTTTGGAGAATGTTTGGAGGTGTCTTAGTCCGACGGAGAAGGATTTCTCCTTTTATTCGGCTAGACGTGGTTCGTTTTCGGGGATTGATTCTTTTTTGGTGTCGGCGCGTTTACAGGGGAAAGTGCAGCGGGCGGAGTATGGAGGTGGGGTGATTTCAGATCATTCTCTGTTATACTTTACACGTATAACTTCTGAGAGGGTTCAGGTGGCTTGTCGTTGGAGGTTTGATGTAATGTTGTTAAAAATATGGAATTTGTTGATTTTTTGAAAGAACAAATTGATTTCTTTTTGAAAGAAGTTTCTGATTCTGTTGGGGGAAAGTTTGTAGTATGGGGTGCTGTGGAAGCTTATTTGAGAGGACAGATAATTAGTTATACTTCTAGGATGGAAGGGAATCGGTTGAATCGGAGTCTTGGGTTAGAGAAGCGGATTAGTGGGTTGGAAGGGGAATTTTGGAGACGTTGCAGAGGGTCGGAAGGTAGAGTTGTCCAGGTTGAAACTGGAATGCGGTCGGCAGGCATACATCCAGGGTGTATCTGGAGCACTTCATTT
Source organism: Narcine bancroftii (assembly GCF_036971445.1). Lineage (NCBI taxonomy): Eukaryota > Metazoa > Chordata > Chondrichthyes > Torpediniformes > Narcinidae > Narcine > Narcine bancroftii. Next base: position 9,616,049 of record NC_091474.1, on the reverse strand, counting down.
TTCTGGGCTGTCGTTGGACACCAGGATGCCATTCCTGCTCGCATTCTCTTTAAACGGGTGCCACAAGTGCTTGTGTTGGATCCCTGTAATGAGAGCCAGGGAGAATTGGGACTAAAAGTTAGCCAATTTGTGATTTTAAATAAAAGCTCCTTAAGCCCCCTCCCCATGTTTCTGTGAATAGAAGGACTGGTGGGGATGCTGTCATTGTTGAGTGGTTACAAAATATTTACATTATTTCCTGCTTGTGTGTGATCTGTAATTTCACAATTACGATCTAAAGCTGAAACGACAATTTCCTGAGTGTGCTGAGAGACATTGTGCAGAGTAGATAACACAGCTCATGTGCAAAAAAGAAATAGGACCTTTGCAAAGGCTGGACTTGGAAGTTACATAGCAAAGGATGTAGTCGAATGTCCAATGTTGAGGTTTAGGTTTCTGTGGCAACTGCTCTTGCCTGTCTTGTGGAGAGTTCTTGGCATAGTACGTGACAAACTGTGCTTGCTGGTTGCGGTAAAGGTGCTGGCTGAAATCAGTGATGGGATTGAAGTCTTTTGAAGTCAGTGTGAGGAGTTGCAGCTGTAAGCGGCACTCAAGTGGTGCTGCAGGGTGGATGGACGTGTGGAATCTTTTCACTCCCCCTTGGAAGGTTTGTTATGCTATCATGCTATTAGTGCAGTTTATCCTGGGAATGCAACCCACTGAGTGCTTACCAGTCCCAGAGCAAATACCTCCCCTCTCTTTTTCTGGGCAGAACTTGTGGCTGCTGCACCCATACCTTACCGGACTCCTCAGGGTCATGAAGGTCAACCTCATCCAATTTTCGATCTGCCAACGTGACAAAATGTCTGGAAAGAGGGACCCCTTCCCCCTCCCCAACCATGTGCAGTGCAGCATGAATTGGTCCACTGCTTCTTGCACCATGCTGAGACACCTCTTGAGTGTGTTGTCGGGTGTCTTTTGCATGAGGAAACCATTCATGTGCTCTATTAAACCTGATGCTTGTGGGTAATAGGGGATGTGTAATAGCCTTTGTCGCCCGGTTTTGTACCTTAGCCCCCATGAAGTGTAAGCCCTGATCAGACTGTACCTCCCATGGTGTTCCATAAATGGAAGAGAGGAATTTCAGCCCCCAAATGGTATTGTCCTGGTTAGCCCTCTCACAGGGAACCACCACCAGGATGCCAGAATTGGCATCCACCATTGTCACTATGCTTTTCTATTTTGAGTTGAAGAGGGCCTACGTAGTCTACTTCCCAGACCTAACCTGTTCCCTTGCAACACCGATTGTGCCCCGTTGACTCTGTCAGCCAGCCCCGCAGTTTGACCTGCTGGCATATAGGATAATTATCTATGGTCGTCCATGTCTGATCCTGGGTTAGAGACACCCCTAAGACCTCTGCCCTCCATCGCTTTCCTTTGGACCCCAGATGACTGCTCTTTCTGTAGCCCCATGTTGCCAGGTCTCTGGAGTCTACCTCATTGGAGTGGGTGGAGGCTGTGCAGATTTGAGCTGCGTGGTCCACAGCAGCATTGTTGGTGACCTCCGCTGTAGCCCTGTTGGTGTGGGCTTCCACGTGGTGGACCATGAGCATCCTCTGCCCAACCTGCTCCCAGATGTACTTCCAGTGCTGCTGACCCCATAGTGGGTGATTGTGGATCTCGTCCAGCAAGGCATCCACACTGCCATCTCGTTCGCCACAGCCCAATAATCAGTACGAATACACACCTGGCCTGTCATTTATTTTAATGGCAGTGCTACCACAGTAAATTCTGTGAGCTGGAACATTCTCAAGATTAATATTGTACACAATATGCAAGATGTGGTCTACCAGTTCCATGTTGTTTCACAAGATGCACCACTCTACCACCAAATTCAAATCATCATGATCTTAGGACAGCATAATGATATAGTAGAGCCATTGCTTTCCAGCTCCAGTGATCTAGGTTCAATCCTGACCTCCACGGCTGGGTGTGGAGTTTGCTCATTGTGTCAACACGAATGTAGGTATCCTAGTTTACCCCCACATCCCAAAACCATGCAATTCAGTAAATTGTCCCTAGTGTGCAGCGACAGAGTAGAACCAGAGGGGACATCTAAGGGAATGTGCGAAGCATAATGTGGTACTAGTGGAAATGGGTCAGTATGGATTAAGTGGGCCAAAATGCCAGTTTCTGTACTGTATCACTGAGTATGCTGTACCTCATTTTTTGCTTAAATCCTTTTCAGAAGTACCATCAGGCCTGCAAAGTGTATCTAATATTCAAATTTCCCCTACCTACAGCATTTTGCTTTAGTTATATTCTTATGATAAACAAAGATACACAATGAAGGCAATGTTTCTGCACACACACACAAAAAAATTACCACCATTAAATTTCTCTGGACAAGATTTTTGTTTTGAGCAATTAAGATCATCCACCAGCTATTTCAGTGAATATGTAAGACAATTGAAAATAAACAGGACAATATATTGACAAAGGCATTTGAATTGTAACCCTGTTGTCATTTCTATGTCCTTTGGCTCATTAAATCAAACATTTATTTTTAAATGTTAAACTTATTTTCCTTGCATTCCAATTAACTCACCACCTTCCACCACACTTCAAATTCTACATATTGGGGTCAACTTAGAGGCCAATTAGATGGCAAGACAGGGAAGCAATTTCACAGCTTAGATCTATGAAAGCAGATTTATCATTATAACTAGAGCACAGACATTTTTCGCATTGCTATATCAGTAACGTGGTAGTCATATTACCTTTTTTTCTAAAACCTATGTAAAAAGAATATTATTTTGCTAAAAGTGGCATGTTTTAAGAAGATCTTTACAGAATATAGTTTTCCTGGCTCAGAAAAGCTTTTCAAGAATTAACCAATCACACACAAGCCTTGCGAGTCAATATTAGATAAAAATATCCCCCCCCATATTTTCTTAGACATTGTACAATCATGTGTATCCTATCAGAAATCCCGTGATATTGCTGTAAGGAATATTTTTGAGCTATTTTTTTATACATGGCACTAGACACCGATGCTGCTGAGTTATATGTCCTGCTTCTTTTGCTCCTGGAATGACTGCTTGCTGTGTGAAGACACACTGACCCAGCATTATCCCAGCTTTGTTTGGTCCTATGTAAACGACCAAAACAGACTTAATTCCCAGTCTTCAGGATTTCAGTTTAAAAAAAATCTTAAAAGTCTCTTTAGACCAGGGGGTGGCCAACCTTTTTATTTCCAATTTTTAATTTAGAGATCCAGCACGGTAACAGGCCATTTCTATTAACCTTCACCCCTGGCATCGACTTGTGGGCCAAAATGGCCTGTTACCATGCTGTATGTCTAAATTTAAAAAAAATTAAAATTAAAACAAACTGCTTAGACAATGAAAGGAGAAGTGTGACAAGTACATTATTCATTTACCTTCCACCCCAGAAAGAATTGGTCATGGAGTAAAATTGATCATCTACCATCCTCAAGACTTCCATGGTACCATATTTTCCTGACCATTGGATGATGCTCCTATTAAAACTTAGACACTTCAAGATACAACATGAATTGTCCAATGAACTGAGCTAAAGGAACTACAAGAAACAGGGCTTGATGATTCAATGAAACATGAATCCCAGTGAATTTTAAGAGTCTAGGAAACAAAAGGGGTGCCAAAGATCAAGATTTTTGAATATTTAGAGTGCATTACTAGATTTCTACTGCAAAATAAAACAGGTTGTAATATAAAAGCAATTAAAGTTGGTTTTTGATTAATTCCAGCTATCCTATACATGTAATAACAGTTTATTCATTAATAGTTGCATCACAGAAGGATACTTTTACTGTATTCGTAGAGTGGAATATCAAGTCTTGAATAAGTGTGGAATATATTCAAAAGTAGAAAAGTTTAGAAATACGCAACAGCTCAGGGAGTACCTATAGAAAGAAAATATTCCAGTACAAAAATAGTTCCCTTTCCATAGGCATCATTTAGTCTGCTATCCCCCACATTTCTGAATATTTTTTTAAATGACCAGAATATGCAGTTTTGTTTTCACAGAATCATCTTCATAAAATTAAGAGAAACTGCATTTTAAAGATTTTCAAATAAGGCAACATTTATAGAAATCATTTCCTTTTTGTCTTTTCTAAATGTCAAAGGACACAAGCATCTCAGACCCACATAATTTAGTTTAAAAAAAGATGAATAATTATTATGCTACTTTATGGTTATGGCATGCTCTTAATTTTGTCCTATTACAGAATAAAGAATGTCATTGGGAAGTAACCACAAAAAGTATTGGGTATACAACTGCCCAGTGGAATGTCAATCATATCCATGTAGGAAATAAGTAGGCGGGAATCAATACACTTCCATTATTACTGCATTGGGGGGCAAATCCTGCAATCATGACTTGATTACATGGAAAAGGACAAGTGATCCAATGGCATTCCACCCCCACATTGTAGACAAACAGAATTGAGCCTTCAGTTATCAAGTATTTCTATGAGAAAATAATCAAATTTAACATACTGGAAGTACTACCCACAGAGCTATTCAGTGCATGATGCAAGCCTTGCAGAATCCAGTAATCCAGTGAAGATAAAAGAAACAGAAGAAAAAAAACCTTGCTCTTTGAGCTTGCTTTCATAACCAATATTTAATTGTGAGCATACTAGTTAGTGATAAAAGGAAATATACAATTTAAACCAGAGTATACATCTAGTAATAGACCAACCCGTTTGCAAACAGTAAAACAACCACCCATTATGTATCAAAACATTCTAAATTGCATTTCATCCATTAAACCTAATGAGATTTCATATTTATATCCCTTATAACCCACTGGATGCACATATCCAGCTGGTATTTTTGGCTGCCATTTCTTCTGAAAAAGAAAACAAAACGTCAGCATGCTTCAGTCACCAACATAAATGTAATAAACATATTTAAAGCTGCTGGACAAACAATAAAAAGCCAAAATAATCCCTGACCAAATAAGTACTCCTTAATGTCAGCTGTTCCAATCATTCTAAAGGAGGTTACATGGTACTGGAAATTCTCTCCCATAATTATAAAAGTAATTAAAGCACAGGATAAGGGTATTATGATACGAATCATAGTTAATAGTGTGCTTGAAACTGTTGAAAGTGAGGCTTTAAAGGTACTCAAAAGCCAAATTTTATTTGTGGCAATAGCTTTGTAAAGATAAGGTGAAGAGCATTTGTCAGCTTAGAATTTTTTCCCCTCCATTTTATCTATTACAAAACAGTTATATCAGATTTCCAGAACAGTAATGCACTTTTCCAAAAGTGGGCATCAAATAACCATATGTACATTCACTTTATATCTGCAATTAATTCAACAGGCAAGCTGGAGATCAGGGACACAGATATTGAAAAGAGCTCTTGTTCAGAAAGGTGCATTGTCCTGTGGTGGCTTTTCTTCTGTACTTGGACTTGGAGCAGTTGGAGTATGATAGTCATCTTTGGCATGGTTTTCATTTTTAATAACTTTAGCCTGAAACAAAAACAAAATGAGAAAACAAAGCTAATATGGTTTCAACGCATTAGAAGTTTGACTTGGAATCAAGGAATTGTTTTGGCAGAAAAGCCTATTGCTTAAGCCTCTAAAGCAATCCCATCGGAGTCTGCGTCGGTCAAATCTAACCAAGGGGCATTTGGGTAACTACGGGGGGGAAGGGGGGGGGGTTAGATGGAGGGTCTGATTTTTTTTTGGTGGCGGCAGGGTCGGACTGGGGCGTGGGGACACAATAACTTATTTGAGGGGCATGGCCCACAAATGCCGCCCAAGACCCCAACCCTGAATCCCGTCAATTTCAATTCTGTAACCTTTTTCCTTTTGCTCTTCAATCATTGTCTATTCAAATTCCGTTGAAAAGATCCTAATTATTGTTTCCTCCACTTGTGCAGACAGACCAACAACTCTGAAAATCTTTTCCCTTCACATCCTCTTCTACCTTTCAGTCAAATTAAGAAATCTGGCCCTTGGCTCATCCACAAATGACAACTGCTTCTTTCCATTGATTATCTACACCAGCCATGAAAAACTATACATCAACTCTAAACATTCCTTGATCCCAGCTGATGCAGAGACATTACATCTGAAATTCCTTGCCCCTGGAATCATGTTAATATTTTCTGCACTTTTTTTCACCTCAACCTTCAAATTACTGGATTAGAACTGGACACAATATTCAAGCTGTTGCCAAACCACTTTCTGACAGTAGTTCAAAAATGATGTGTTCTTTTGTACTCCCTATTTTATTCCAAGGATCCTACAGGTCTTGCAAATCATGGTCTCAACATGCTACAACTCTTAAGGATTTAGAATCTAGATTATGTTCCTGCCATTTAGTCGATAATGGCTCATTCTTTCTGCGAGGGCATCACATCATACTTGTGCCAAATTTCTTTTGTCACTTGGCATTCAGCCTGTCATCTTGTCATCTATTACCCTGCTACTGTGCATGGTAAATTGTAACCAACATAACCCTGCAAATCATTCTTTCTTCTTCTTTGGCTTGGCTTCGCGGACGAAGATTTATGGAGAGGTATGTCCACGTCTGTTGGTGACTGACAAGTCCGATCTGGGAAAGGCAGGCACGGTTGCAAGGCAAAATTGGTTGGTTGGGGTTGGGTGTTGGGTTTTTCCTCCTTTGTCAGTGAGGTGAGCTCTGCGGTCTTCTTCAAAGGAGGTTGCTGCCCGCCAAACTGCGAGGCGCCAAGATGCACGGTTTGAGGCGGTGGTCAATGGGGCAGGCACAAAGAGATTTCTTTAAGCAGTCCTTGTATCTCTTCTTTGGTGCACCTCTGTCACGGTGGCCAGTGGAGAGCTCGCCATAGAACACGATCTTGGGAAGGCGATGGTCCTCCATTCTGGAGACATGACCCACCCAGCGCAGTTGGGTCTTCAGCAGCATGGATTCGATGCTTGCGGACTCTGCCAGCTCGAGTACTTCGACGTTGGTGATGAAATCATTCCAATGAATGTTGAGGATGGAGCGGAGACAGCGCTGATGGAAGCATTCTAGGAGCCGTAGGTGATGCCGGTAGAGGACCCATGATAAAATGAGATGGATTCAAATCATTAACAGGCATCTAATAATGCAGTAGATTCACCACCGAGTCCCAAGGAACACCACCGTCTCTATTCCTTTCGTCTGAAAAATGCACATTTACTGTCATTGCATTCTGTCTTTCAGCCAATTTCTACACAGGTAAAAGCATCTTACAAGGCATTTTATTTTCCAGTCACAAGCAAATTATCAACAGTGTATTTTCTGGAAAAAATAAATGTTCATTCAATTGTGTAAATAATATCCTTAAAAGATTTTAAAAATGCAGAATAATATTAATCACAAAATTTAAGGACAAGATTCCACGCAAGGCTGTGGTAACTGATAAATCACTACCTGATGCACACATTTGGCCTCTGATTTATAGAAGAGTTGCACAACCTTTTAGATAATTCAATTTAAAAATAATGAAATTATCTGTATAATTCTCCAGCAGTAATTCAGAAGTGAATGATCCTGTTTGGCCATCTATCTCAACAACTTCAAAGTCCAGTGCAACTGGACTGTGGAAACTTTACAATGCTCATTGCCTTGAATTAAAGTGTCAAAAGCATCGAATGGATCATGCAAAGAATTGTCTGAAGAACAAAATCAATATTTATTGAAAATGGTGGTTATTTGGAACTGTGAAAAATACTGACCAATTTCACTTTGGATTAAAATAAGATGGATTCAGAAACGCAGTAGGAACTAGTCAAATTTTCAACAATTCATGAATTATAAAGATCAACTAAATCAGAAAAGGTAGTGTGCAATGAAGTGAAACTGAAATGTAAATGTTAATAAGTATTGAATATGGGAATACCGGTATACATAGGCTATGAATGATCTCTCAATTAACTCCAAGGCTAACCAAGTGGCCAGAAATACAGCAACATGGAAATTTGGGAGGGTTAAAAGGTCTGGAGATTTCAGAGAAAGGGAAAGGCAAAAATTAAGACATTTGAAAACAAGGCTTAACATTAAATCAAAAGTAAAATATTGCTTTATTGAGAGCCAATGCAAGTCTGAAAGCTCAAAGAAGCTGGGTAAACTGAAATTGGTTCAAATTAACGCTGTTGGTCTCCAATTGTTTAAGAGAAGCACCTCAAAAAGTTTAATATCCATATAAATAAATTGAACATCCAAAAATCAGAATTTGAAAACATCAGCAAAGTTAACAATGACCAATCACAATAAAAAATTCAAGATACAAATCATAGATACTTTGAATCATCAATAAACTGCATAATATGATCACAAATTATTGATCCTGAAGGCAATGCGGGGGGGGGGGGGGGGGAAGAATCAATCTGATCAATTTTACACATCAAAAGGTTCAAGTTAGCTGAACAAAACAAGCTTCAAAATTCAGTTAAGATGGAAGAGCAAAGTAGGATGGAAATACCATTTCTCAAGATCTAATCGGGAGAGGGAAAGTGTCTGTGGGCTCAATGCAAGAGAAAAACTAATGCATTAAAGTGATACAACAACTAGTACTAAACAGTAGAGGCTTCTCCATTTATGTCTTCCCTCAAAGAGAAAAGCAGATTTTGGAAAGGTAAACATTTTGATTGTGCAAATGGCAAATCTAGATTACCCAAAACTTGAAAGGACGAAGGAATAACCATAACCAGCAAATAATATTGATCAACTAAGAATTTTTCACTGGTCTAAATAGGGACATTGAAGAGGAAGCAGTCAAAATACAGAACAAAATCACACAGCATCCAAAGAAACCAAAAGGCAGTCAACATTTTGGGCCTGAGTTTTTCCTCAGGAATGTTGAAAATTAGGAACTTTTTATTAAAAAGAACTATTTCAAAATCACTAAGGAAATAGATTACATTTCAAACTTAATTCAAATACATGTGGTATTTATACAAAAAAGAAAACCTTATTAATCTCCCCATCCTCCACCAAATTTAAAAAAATAAAAGAACGAGAAAACCACAACAGGAGGACTTCAGGCAGACACTGGAATAAAAAGGGGAGGTGGGTGGGAGAAGAATGAATGATTCTGGGTGGATGAATAGATGCTGGTTCAATGGCTTTCAACAACTTAAATTATCTTCAAAAGTGAAAGAAATCCAGTGTTCATAAACAGTAATAGGTAAATAGATGAAGAAAGGAACTGAGAAATGTTAGGAGAGGGCAAGGAACAATAGCTCTCTGATAGAAGGGAAGGGGCTGAGAGAGAGAGTTTGGAAATTGAAAAAGTTGACAATGATGCCATCTGGTTGGACACTGCCAAGATGGAATGCAAGGTGAGGAAGAGTGCTTATGAAAAATCAGAATGTGTGCCAAAAGAGGCACGTTTATTGATTGATTCTGGGTGGATGAATAGATGCTGGTTCAATGGCTTTCAACAACTTAAATTATCTTCAAAAGTGAAAGAAATCCAGTGTTCATAAACCATTTCTTCTGCATATAAACAACCAGAACATCCAAGCATTATTACTCAAAATTACAAGCACAAACCGCATATTGGGGCTGGAACCAACAATGCAAGAGAAATACACTTAATTGTACCAAGGTGCCACATAGTCACGGATTCAAATATATTAAGAATGTAGATCATGAAAATCTTTAACCTTAACCATATAACCACTTACAGCACAGAACAGGCCAGTTCGGCCCTACTAGTTCATGCCGTAACAAATCCCCACCCTCCTAGTCCCACTGACCAGCACCCGGTCCATACACATCCAGTCCTCTCCTCTCCATGTAACTATCCAGTCTATCCTTACTCTACTATTGTGGATACTTCGAATCATCATACAAGATCTAGTCGGCAGACGCCATTCCCATTTCAAGGTTAAAATAAACAAATACACAGGTAAAGGAAAATAATTATTTTTCTTCGCATTTGTATTTTTTTCCAAATCTTAGCAATGAACCCTCAAAATAAATCTGTGGCTGGCAGAGTTTTTAATATCTAACTTGATGGAAATGAATTAGAAAGATAATTCTGTATTGGGATTTATTGAAAAAATACATTAAATGTAAATAAATTCAAAGAAACGCTGCTACAATTATGCCCAAGACCAAAAAGAATTCAGTGACAACAGCACAGAAAACAAAGACCAAGCTTCATCTTAGTTTCTCCAAGTCAAAACTATAAGTCAAAGCTCTCTGAACTTGGATGCAGAAAGTATCCAGCACATCTTGTGCTCTAACATTTTACTCATAAGAGGACCATCTGCCCCATTTCCTTCCATGTCCACATCTTCCTCAAAATATTTCCTTTTGCAGATGGAAATGCAACCGCTGCATTAGTACAATTAGGCATTATGACCAAACATGGATGAAGATGATGATTGTGGAAAGAACACCAAGATAAACTTGATGTCTGTGACAATTTTCTATATCGCTTAATTTAATCTCAGTTTCAGTCTTGGAGATACTTAATGTTAACTCTGATCTGAAACAATGATGCTTCTCTTTCCAATGACCAATCAGTTGATGAAAAGACATGGTTCTGAAATTTTTTTAATACTCTTCACAAATAGTGCCCGACCAATGTTATCCATCATTTCCTGCTTTAACATTCCAGCATTTATTTAGTTTTGCTTTTTTAATTATCACACTTTGTTTTACCAACCAATTAGTCAACTATACCATCCACTGGTTCACGAGAATTACCTCACTCTCTGGGTCTTCCATTCTGCCCTATTAGCAAATTTGCACTTTTGGGCAGAACACCACCTTTGATCTTTCTAAACCTCCACACCATACAACCTTGCAATGCACGTTCAAAACTGTATTACAATCTTTCACATACCAAGGCTGTCGTTCGATATTTTCTTCAACATCAAAATGTTTTGCTCGGTCTACATGTTAGTTCTCTCCACTTTGCATCCCAATTAATGTTGTCTACTTCCTTTAGCAAACTCATAAAAGGGAGCTTTTAATTGACTAGATTAAAAATAACTTCAAAGTTATCTCAAGATCCTGATAAATATCAATTCAATGGTCTCTTCTTGCCAACAGATTCAGGACATTAACACAGAACCGTTGAAGTGAAGAGCATTTTGTAGCCTTTTTTTTTTAAATTTAACAGCAAAATAAAAGTAACATTTGGAACAAGCCTATAGACTATCTCAGGGTTCTGTAAGGGTTCCATTGTTGGAAAATGTTTGCAGGCGAATTTCTCTGTTAGTCAAAAAAGAAACATTTCCTTGCTTGACATAGTTTTATGCTTTTGCAGCACTTCCATTTTAGCTTGGAGCAGAGTTTATGATTCCTTACAATATACTTCTGGATTGCTGTAGTTTCATTCTTCAGAGATGTTTAAACAAATTTCTTCAAGAACAGTGATATGAGCATCACCTTACTTCTATCATCTGCCTATTCTTTCAAGTGAGCAGCCTGTCAATAAAATCGGATTAATTCAAACCAAAATTATGGGGCTCCTATTCACATTTACTTGTCCTTACCTTTTTTTGTTGAATATTTTATTTAAAAATTTCCATCCATATAATTATAGGCAATACTTAAAATAAATTTTTAAATTACACGATTCTCGTTTGCCATCCTCTCCCTCTTACCCCCCCCCACTATAAAAGATATGATACAATACATAGTTATGTAAAAGAATTATACATAAAAAATTATAAAGATGATATTAAATTGGATTGCAAAGGATTAGCTCAGACAGAGATCCTACAGTATTTATGTTAAACGACTTTAGGGAAGAAGAACATTACAGATTATAAATGTGATTCAAAGTTAACTGGTGTGAAGGAGGCATCTTTGCTTAAACACTTGATTACCATTTGGAACAAGATAAATAATGAAATAGGAACACCTTTGATTCAAAACAATCATACTTTTTACTAAAAATAACCAATTTTTAAAAAATATGGTTTTACAATGGCACCAAAAGTGTAGAATATTGTCATGGACTGTCCTCGGATATAAAACATACCTTGTATTATTTATAATTGTAAAATTTGCCTTGCCTGCATTAAACCCAAACATTTCTATCCTAATATGATCCCTTTCTTTAGTCACCCAAGAAAATTCTATTGTGAAACCAAGATGAATTATGATTAAAAGTTAAAAAAGGACTTGCATGCTTTCGGCAGAATGAACAAAGTTAGGTTGTTTAATTCTACTTTGCCTTAATTGTGGAAGTGGTGTACATTTATACAGTGCTGCTATTATTCTCCTCATCCCCTTAAATATTTTTCACTTGATTCAAATTTTCTAACCTCCTAACACAGTTCCTGCTCTTCTCTGATCTAGTTGCTTTTCACCATTTTGGTCTTCATCTTACCTTCTGGTCCCAACAAGTTCGGTTTTAAATTGAGCAACTATTTAATTCTCCTTTACTCTTAGCAAGGTATAAGATTGGAGTTCATGAGCATGTTCCAAACAACAAGTACAACTCAACAAGGAACTGAAATCAAAAACTAAATGTGCACGTTTTTGGTGATGAGGTACAATTCGTATAATTTGCATCCTACACTTTGTTCATATTCCAGCAGTTACTGGAAAACACTTGTCAACATCTGGCTTTTTTTAAGAAAGCTGAAAAATTTGTTTTGGATCAATTAGAATGGACTTCCTCACCCATTGAGATAGCTTTGTTTCCAAAGTGCTCTTTGGCTTTGCATTTGGGGGGGGGTGTCAATGACATCTTTCCCAAGAATCTAATAGATTCAATATCAAAATAATCAATATGCAATAAGGGAATGAAGCACGAAACTGAGCAGGTAAGAGCAGCACAGCAGTGCAGCTGGTAGATTTGTGGCTTCATGACTCTCATCACCTTGGGTGCTGTATGCATGGAGCATCTTTGCGACTTTTGTTTCTGTCCTCTTTCCACATCCGAAAATGATGCTCATTGTTAGGTAAACTGGGTGCTGCAAATTGCCCATATAGTCAAGTGATAAAATCGGTGCGCAGGAGGAAAAGAGTGGGAGATAAGGTGAGATACAGTAGGATTAGTTTAAAGCCGAATGCTTCAAGGTCTGCACAGATTTGGCAGGCCAGAATGAAACTTGCTTCAGTGCTGTCTCTGTCTAATTCCATAAGGTAACTAAGCAGAATAAAGTAGAGAAGCCGAGAACAGCAATTTGATTTCACAATTCATGTAAAAGAGCCACCTTTTGACAAGAATTTAACTTGTTAATAAGAGATAATTAATGAGTCCACTTAACATATGGTCATTATAATTGCATGTTCCACACACCAAGTACATTTACTACATTACACAAAGTATTTGACACCCAAGTATTATACTTCCTAGCAATGTTCTTTCCCTCATCTACATCGAAGTTTCTTACGTCAGTCATTTGTAGGATTTAACAGCCTACTGCTTTAATTAGTTTAATTACTGGGAAGCCTGTTAGATGCATCAACTTATCAATCCAAATTTCCAGCTTAAAATCACGAACAGTAACTGTCCTGTATTTGCACTAAAAACTGAAGCTTTTCTCAAAACACAATAGTTCAAATTGCCCAGCAGATGGCAACATACAAGCAAGCATTTGTCACCAGTTCAGTTTGGCTTTGAAGCCTGGAGGCCATTTTGTGTTGCTGCTTAAGCTGAGAACTTTTGCAATCATATACATGTTAAAATGTTGCCTATGAGGAAAAGTGGAAGGTTTGAAATATTATAACATTACATTAAGGCAAATTTAAAAAACCCATCAATTTTCCAATTCAGAGCTTTCTCCACTATCAATATGTTATACCAATGGTCAATTTGACAAATGGTGCCATACTTAATACAAAAATCCAGAAAATACACATCTGGAGACTGATGATTTCAAAATACAAATGAACAATTTTGTAGCTGAATTTTAAATTCATGCTCTTGATTATGATATTCCACCAGGTAGGAAGAAAAATGATTGAGATTATGAAGTAGGAAATGGAGACTTAATTCATCACAGTGTATCATTAATATTCTCATGGGTGTGACTGAAATTCCTTTCAATTGGTTTTAGATTTCAAATGTGCATCAATGGCAAATGTGTGAAATATTTGTTTCATAACTGGAAGATTTTAAACCATGCAAAAAAAGTTTTCTATGTTCTTACAGCTCTTTGTTCAGAATGAAACATTTCCTGACATAAAGCCATTGTCTTCCTTTGACCAATACTTTGTCTCTGCCTCGACTGATCTAACCAACATGAATATTCAACTCACCCTTTGATTTTGCTGTTTTTCGTCAAAATACTGGCTAAGTTTTGATGTTAAATAACTAAACACCAAAAACTCAACTGTTAAGACTAAGATTGCAAATATTAGCATTGAAATGTCAGTTAAAAATTTCCATTCAGAATGAGTTCAACAGAAATAACTTAAATAAACCTATTCATAAAATAGCTTTAAAATCACAAGTACGATAGTCTTGCTTTAATAACAGTTTCTTTAAGTAAAGGAATATACAGTTCTGACCATAATCAATGTTCTTCTGCCCACAGAAACTTTGTGGACACTTCAAATATAATTTTTATGCAAATTAAAAATCAAGAGTTTTCTTTCTCAAATCTGTTTTACCTCCTCCCCCCTTAATATTCATCAAGAGCCATATAGTTGGCAAAGCCAGAAGAAACATGAAATGCAGTGTTTAAAAATTCCAGATAATTCTATTTGTATTTTTCTTCATTTATCAAGAACAGAGTAATTACATTCTCGGAATCATCCAGCATGCTTTAATCCTTAGCCACAGAGCTAGTCTCCATTTACACGATCACGCTTCAGTCAGTTTCAGCTCAGCACTGAACACTTTAGACAAATGCTTAAAATTTGGTCAGAAAAATAAGTAGGATACCAACAGTACTATTTCATAGGCGGCCTCCGACTGAATAGGGGCAAGGTAAAGCAAAAATCTCAGAGTGTGAAAGAAATGCTGAAGAGACAAGTGTAGCTCAAGTGGCTCAATGACCTAATTCTGCTCCTACATCTTGGGTAAAGGGCTCAATGCTTTAGGAAGTTCAAACTAGCATGCAAAATATATTAATTATGTCATAGATGCAGATATAGTCTCTCATGGTTTTACATTTTATGAAGCTCCAGTAGCAAAACAACACAAGCATGAATGTATAACAGGCTAACATTTAACGGGACCTGAGATAATTGCTCGAGGCATGCCATAGAAAGTTGTACCCAAATGGACAAGCACAAATTTTACAAACTTAATGTAACATGGAAAATTAACATTTGGATGGTGTCAATACAATTCAAGAGAGTAGTCTTGATCAGGTCACTTGGATAGTCTCCACCTTAATAGAAATAGTTACCAAAGCCCTCTACTTGGCAAAGGAACACTAAAATCCAGAATTGTGTAAATTTCACTTAAACAGTACAGGATAATAAAATACTGGGCAACAATCTCTCAAAAAAAGTTAACATATTAATCTATTTCAAATTAAATTTAAATATAGTGTAAAAATTCCTATGAATTCTTAAATTTTGTTTATATGGTCTCTGAATTTGTGGCCCTGGCTACGATATATTCTAATATAACTTGTAGCCATTATAATAACTTGTCATTTAAATCACTCATGGTTATTTCACAATTGATTCTTTGGTGGATAAAATAATGATTTAAACATTATCCAATACTTTACTGAAAGCTTTGTTAAATGTCATTAAGGACCACATACTCAATTAAAATCGACAATTTTGATGCATTTTGGCATTGAGGGAAACATTTTTAGAGTGAGAACTGCTCCGTGTGCTAATCTATTTCTCCCACCTGAATTTACTCTCCATTAAATTTTTAATTTGACGGGGCCTTCTGGCTCATGAGCCCATGCTGTCCAAATATCCAAATTAACCTAAAACCTGCATATGTTCTGAAGGATTAGAGAAAACCAGAGCATCTGGAGGAAGCCCATGCACTCATGGGGAGAACGTACAAACTCCTTACAGACAGTGCCGGATTCAAACCTGGGTTGTAGGCGTTGTTGAAGCATCACGCTAACCGCTACCCTTATTGTGCCATGTTTATAAAAATTTGCAACTGCCATTTCTGATTTCACATCATACCTTTAGATTTCCAACGCTTTCCTCAAAGGATTTGAAGGTAGGCGATTCTCTGAAATTAAAAATATAAGTGTTTGAATGCTTCATAATTAAGCAAACATACAACTGGTAATAGGACCAGCAAGCATTACTAAACACTGAAGGATTCAAACCAAATGAAATGACAAACTCTCAAATGTGTGACAAATGCAAGCAGAAACTTACTAACATCGCAAAGGCAAAAGAGTTGAGATCAAATTAATGTAATAATACATTACCTCATAGCAGGCATGCTTATTGAATGACGTATTGAGTAACTGCTACTCGGAAGCATGAAGAAAGGAACAAGTAGCTCAAGTTATAAACAGTAGTCTTGGACCAAAGGGCATGAGAGTATCAAACAAAGAGCATAGACAAGTATGTTTCTCATGACAACAAATAGCATATTCATGAATAAATGTTAAAGAGTATACAAGCAACCAAGAACCTACAACCAAAAGATTTTAAAATCTTTAATTTCATTTTATAATAAACTGATGTTCATCTTGGGCAGGGAATCAACAAATTAAAGTTATTTTAAAACAAAATTTTCCTCATGCCCACCATCATGACTACTCTTTCTTCACTCATCTCCAAATAAGAAGATTCACATGCAATCGTGCAACACCAGATTTAAGGTCTGTTTCTTTCTTGCTGTAATCAGACTCCTGAATGACAATTTTTCATTAATATTGGGAAGAAACAAATCAGCTACAAACAGGGAAAAATTGGACCGAATAACTGATGGACCTATACACATTTTTAAGCTCAAGTGCAGAATTAAATTCCGCGTTAACTTATTACCTGCAACACATTTATTTATCGACACCACTTCACAAAAGCCACAATTACTGTGCTAATGCACTCAAACTTGAATTAATGTGCCAAATAAGGAGCTCTAATGAAACAATTTCACAACACAAAAAGCTCCATATCCCAGAAGAGGTTACACTTTCATCTTACCTAAAGGACTGAGAAAAAGGGTGAGACCTGAAAGAAGCCAATAACAGAAAGGAAAGATAGGTCAGTCAGACCAGAGACAATTCAAGCCAATAATACCACTAATGTGTTATGGAAGAAAAGCAGAAGTAGACTACCACTCGTGATGATGTAAAATGATTTTTAAAAATAAAAAATTGTGGCTAATTAATAGCTTTGAAGATGTAGTCCCAATGAAAGTTTTCAAGGGTAATTTCAGGAGAAATATTTGAGACTGAAGTTCTAACTAAATCTTTTCCTCAATGACCTGCGCAATTGAAAAACTTACTCAAACACAAAAGATATTCATTAAAAAGTCAACCAGAAAAACCATTCACCAAAAAGAAAATCTGGAATTAAAAACTTTACACTCTGAAACACAGTCACCAAGCAACACTGGCAATACAAATGACAATCACATCAAAGGATTAAAGCATATCTGAACCTTTTAATGAGGGAACATATGAGATGATGTATTTCTTGGTGGAGTAAAACACAATGTTAAATTCTTTTCCAAAACAATAAATCAAGAAAAGTCAAATAATCATCATCCAGCTATGTGGCCCTTTTTAAGCACACCTTTGGATTAAGGATGATCTGCTATCAGCTGGTTTTAGCTAGTAAGAACATTTCCACAGAGAGGCAAGAAATATCTGACAGGGAAGACTGATGGTGCACTGAGATGATCCTACAGTTGCTTCTAATACATATTCTTGAGGCTCTCTGCACATGCTTGAATGTTCCTCCACTGCTTGGAGGGTCATTGACCCAAGATTCTCAGGAATCAGGAGGATTCCAGACTTCACTCCATTGAGGACATCTACAAGAGGTGTAATCTTAAAGAAGCAGCCTCTAACCTCAAAAGACCCCCACCACCCAGGCCATTCACTCTTCACTCTGCTACAATTGGGAAAACTGTATAGGGGCCTAAAGACGTGTACTCAACGGCACAAGGACAGCTTCTTCCCTGCTGCCATCAGATTCCTGAATAATCAATGAACTAAAGACACTGCCTTACTTTTTGAGCACTACATTTTAATTTTTTTTTTGTTTATAGCAATGTTGTAAGATGGTTATAATATGAATGTTTTCACTATGATACTACTGCAAAACATCGAATTTCATGACCTGTTCAGGACAATAAATTCTGGAAGTCCCATTTCAAGGAAAATATAAGCAATCCTCAAAACCTTTTTATTGATGCAGCTGAAAATCTTTCCCTGAAACAGAACTTGGAACAAAGTGGCTGTTTTTGGAGTCTGGTGTTGGGCATTCAACAATGCGGCCTACCCAATAAGGTTGCCAAAATCTAGATGGGGCCACTTTGCTGGGGGTGTTACCATACCACAAGAAAGTGAAGTTATTTTCCAGTGCATTGAAGAAGATTTTATGGACAACATTGGTAACGTCCTTTCAATGCCCTCAGGTAACCAACCGTATGCAATAGAGTTTGATAGAAACAAAAAATTTAAAGGTGAAAATGAATTATTTGAAATGAAGTTTGAATGGCATATTTCCAAGAAACAAAAGTCTTGCTCAAATGTTTGTAGCAAAGCCTAGGTGCATTTTCAATAGCACACAAAGCAATTGTAAGATGAAGGTGAAAACATTGTTGATAATGGAAAAATTATGTTTGCAACATACAATGATGTGTGATGTTCCTTTTTACTAATGGTAAATGAAAAAATATTCAAAAAAGTTTGGAAAAAATGGTTTAAAAAAGAAAAAATGTTGTAGCTTCTGGAAATTTGACATACAAATGTTGGATTAAAACTAATAACCTTGAAGCAAAGGACAAGGATTGCTAAATACTTTCCATCTGTCTTCCATCTGCTTCATTGTAATTAGCAGTTGGTGCATGCTCCATTGTTAAAATTTCACATCTACCCATGTGGGCTTTCCAAAAGTGTTTAGATTTCCTCTAAATCCCAAAAATATATAGGTTAATTGGTCACTATAAATCATCTCCAGTGTAGGCGAGTACACAAAATAGCAGGCTATAGGCAAAATATATTAGAGGGAAATAAATTCAATTCTATGACAAGGTTGCTGCAAGAACTAAGGCACACAGCAAACTGTCACCTTTGACTTAAAAATGAGGAATTTTAGAAATGCGCATCTGCAGAGAGCGCGCATGGCCGAGAGAGAACAGTTATTGTTGCATGTCCTTTTATCCTGAATTGGAAAAGTGAGGAGAAATAAAAGTGAAATTTCCAACAGAAGACATAGGATAATGAAGATGCTGGAAATTGAAGCCAAACACAATCTGCTGGAGGAACTCAGCAGGTCAAGCAGCAGGGGGTGAAAAAGAATTGTCCACTTTTCAAGCCGAAACCTTCTTCAAGACTGGTGACATTGAGAAGAGAAGCTCACATCAAAAGTTCCTTGGCTATGAATGTCAATTCTTTTCACCCACTGATACTGCTTGAAGTACTCCTCCAGCAGATTGTGATTTCCATCAAATGTCAGCTTCATGGTTTTTATTTACTGCTTAATTCACTGACATTTATCTTCCTGGAAAGCCTTCTTTGGAAAAAAAAAGTGCTCCTCTTGCTGAGGGATTTCCACCTGTCTCATATCTTATTCAATTTGCAAAAATCGCAGCATCAAATTTCCAAGATCTCTTTTATTCAATCTCACAGGTAATAGTAAACATTTGAAATTTAAGCTCTATTACAATTGGAAATTTTATGAAAAGTTAATTTTACATCTTTCCAATATTTGTCATGACCATTTCTGAGAAATCGCCCTGCATTCTCAGAACTTTTTAAACAAGACCTGGGTTTTTGCCCAGTGTCTGGGGGTTCAATAGTGGGACATATTAGCATATTTTTTGATGTGCTCAAAAAGGACATGATTATTTAGCAACCAAAAGAGGATCCACATTACACAAAATACATGCAGCTATCCATTTCCAAACAAAATTCAAAATAAATCTAAAATCAAATGTTCTTTAACATGCAAAGGAATACACTACAATAAGCATGAAAGGTAATTAGAAAGCAATTTTAGACTCTGTTCACATGACTGAAATTTACTTTTTTTAAAAAAAATCAACCCTGGACCCGAGATTCATAAATTAAAACTTTTTACTCAAAACATTCTTGCACATTTTCAACTTCCAATACGAGCATACACCATTAGGGAAATGGAAGGCTTACGGTGGGAATAGAAAAAAAAAGAGCTTTCAAAATAGTCTCAGTGTGAGAGCGAGGTCAAGAAAAGAATGGTATGTCACCTGAAGGATGCTGAAATATTGCACAAAAAACTGCAAAAATCCTGCATTCAGTGTCTTACAACAATGGAACACTGAGCAAATAAAAACTTTGCTTTTAAACTAAGTATTTGCCAAATTGATGTAAAGTTTAAATCTTGTTAATACTGCCCTAGTAATTGCACAATAGTCCACGTTGCTCAACATCTATAAGCATATTTTAAAATGTAAATAAAAATTATGCTGTTAAGTGGTCAATCTTATTCACTTTATCTAATAGTCTCAACTTGACTTTTAGATTTAGCACATTGTGATTGACTGGTCGCAATTAAACCAGATATTCACACTGTAATCCTACTACTGATGTGAAGAGAGACTAGAATTATACTTACCTATCAACACAAGGTTTACATTTCACTATACAAAACATATTCTGTACCTTCTTAGTCCAGTAGTTTAGTTTCATACAAATAAAGCGAGTGTAACTGCACAGTAGGTTACTTTCTTGATTAGCTAGTTCATAGCAAAATGAAGCTGATGTTAGATTAAGAAATGTGGAGAACTTGCAAAATTTAACAACTCTAAACATTAAACTATTAAAACATCAGTTTATTTAAACTTAAAGTTCAAGTATAATTAATTCAATTAGTGAAAGGAAATGTCACTAATCTTGAACATATTACACCTCCAATGTCTGCACTGAAAATATGCAAATTGTATGACCAAGTCAAACCTTGCATTTAATTCCTTGATCAAAGTTGGATTATCACCATTCAATACAAAATTGTACATATGGGTTTAAAAACTCTAACTCAGAAAGCAGAATGATGAAACAGATTCTCAAATACCAAAAGGATCCAAAATAGGAATAAGTGCATTTAGAATATTAAAATCTCCCATAAAATAACTGTCTACTTTAAAAACTTTAAAGTTTTGCAGAGCAGCAATCAAACATTAACATCAAAGCTGAAGACTTTCCATGTGAATATTTTTGTAACTCCATTATTTATTCCAATAAAAGAGCCAGACTAATTTTTGAACTTTTTAAGCAAAGTTGCTTTCACCAAGGCCAACGAGAAAAGATGCCACCCAAACAAAGTGCCATTGGAGATAATTCAAGATTCATTTCTGATATGTTGGTGGAATTGAAGAATAAAGGAACAACTCAAAGGATCATCATGTTAGCACAGCAAAATTTCCAAGTACAAGAGTCTTTCATGAGCAAACTTACTTAATTTCTCCCAGCGTCCTACTAAGAACTGTTCCAACACTCGATATGACACTGGAGGTCTTTGTTCCAGCAGTTGAAAGTGTTGCCTGAGTCTTCTTATAACTGTTTAAACAAAAAAATGATTAGTTGGGCTGGCATACACTAAAATCTAAAAATATATCAAATTAATCAGAACAAAAAAAATCTAACAGTGAAGCACCCAAATCTGTGTATGTCCACAAAAAAGCTATAATATTTGAGTTTTAAAAATTTTATAAAGCTATGTGGTGGCTCACCACTAGGCAGGCGAACCATCCCCATTTGTAAGCCACACAGCGGGGCAGCCGGCCAAAATGGCGCCGTCGGGGGTTTTCCATTTCCCCCAACACGGGGCTCAGAAGCCCGCGCTGGGGGACCACGTGACACCCAGGTGACGTCAGCGCCCTCCAGTGCAGTTCTTAGCCAGGTCTGGGCTGGGAGTACAAGTGCAGCCCAGCAGCCTGCAATAAACAATTCTGCTCACTAAGCTCAGCCTGTCTGGTTGCGCGTAGGAGCAGAGTAGCTGCCGCTACAATTGGTGAACACGACTGGTTCAAATGTCTTTGAACCCATCATGAGTGAGCCTGGGATCAATGCTACAGCCGTGAAACTGCCTGAATTCTGGGTTCAGGAGCCGGAGACCTGGTTCGGCCACGCGGAGCTCAGTTTCACCTCCACCAGATTTCGTCCAACACGACAAAATTCTACCATGTGGTCGCTGCCCTAGACCAGACCACTGCCAGTCGCGTGGTGGACCTCGTTCAGCACCCACCCGCTGAAGACAAATACGAAACCATCAAGCGAGTGCTTACCGGATCCCTCGGACTATCCAGACACCATCGTGCCGCTCGGATACTGCACCTCTTGGGCCTTCTGGGCAACTTTCCTCGGGTCGGTGAAGCTCTCCTGGACCAGCAGCGGCCAGATGACCCCGGGCATATGGACGAGGAAAATGCGCTTAAAGAGTGGGTAGTTGGTGTTCTCACCCATGAGCGCGAGCATCTTGTCCATTGGGGACCTGTCCCCCAGGGTGTCGAGGTGCAGTATCCGAGCGGCACGATGGTGTCTGGATAGTCCGAGGGATCCGGTAAGCACTCGCTTGATGGTTTCGTATTTGTCTTCAGCGGGTGGGTGCTGAACGAGGTCCACCACGCGACTGGCAGTGGTCTGGTCTAGGGCAGCGACCACATGGTAGAATTTTGTCGTGTTGGACGAAATCTGGTGGAGGTGAAACTGAGCTCCGCGTGGCCGAACCAGGTCTCCGGCTCCTGAACCCAGAATTCAGGCAGTTTCACGGCTGTAGCATTGATCCCAGGCTCACTCATGATGGGTTCAAAAGACATTTGAACCAGTCGTGTTCACCAATTGTAGCGGCAGCTACTCTGCTCCTACGCGCAACCAGACAGGCTGAGCTTAGTGAGCAGAATTGTTTATTGCAGGCTGCTGGGCTGCACTTGTACTCCCAGCCCAGACCTGGCTAAGAACTGCACTGGAGGGCGCTGACGTCACCTGGGTGTCACGTGGTCCCCCAGCGCGGGCTTCTGAACCACACAAAAATAAAAACTGCCCACAATTCCCGCCCCTGTTCTGTTTCATAAAATATTTGAGTCCACTTCCCAGCAGTGGGAGGGGTCAGAATCAGAATTCATTGTCGTAAAATCGTTGTTTTGCGACCGCATTAAAGATGCAAGTATTGTATTGTGGCGGCTCACCACTCGGCAGGCGAATCAGCCCCACTTGTAAGCCACGCGGCGGGGCAGCCGGCCAAAATGGCGCCGTCACGGGTGTTCCCTTCCTCCCAGCACAGGGCTCAGAATCCCTGTGCTGGGGGACCACGTGACGCCCGGGTGACGTCAGCACCCTACAGCACGGTTCTCAGCCAGGTTCAGCCTGGGAGCATAAGTATAGCCCAGCAGCATGCAATAAACTAGTCTGCTCACTGAGCAGAGTTGTTGCAGGAATTGGTGACTCCGACTGATTCAAACATATTTGAACCCATCATGAGCGAGCCTGGGATCAGTGCTATAGCCGTGAAACCGACTCCAAGCAGCGAAGGCACCATTCTGTGTGATATCTCCATGGGCACCCCACAGCCAGTGGTTCCCCAGCAGTGGCGCAGGCAGGTCTTTCATCACATCCACAACCTTTCACATCCGTCCATCAGGTCCACGGTCTGGATGGTGGCAGACAGATTCATATGGCATGGGCTGTGGAAGCAGATCGCGGGCTGGGCCAGAACATGCACCTATTGCCAGACGTCCAAGCTGCACAGGGACACCAGGGCCCCCGTACAGGAGTTCAAGCACGTCCGGGAACGGTTCAGCCACATTCACGTGGACATCGTCGGGCCCTTATCCGTTTCCCGGGTCATCTGTTACCTGTTTACGATGGTGGACCACACCATTCGCTGGCCCAAGGCGATCCTGATGCCAGACGCCTCCACCGA
This sequence comes from Narcine bancroftii, assembly GCF_036971445.1. Lineage (NCBI taxonomy): Eukaryota > Metazoa > Chordata > Chondrichthyes > Torpediniformes > Narcinidae > Narcine > Narcine bancroftii. The sequence continues at coordinate 9,592,070 of NC_091474.1, read as the reverse complement.
CTCCTGCTCCCGAGCACTGTTGCACGGTTGGGTCACTCGGTTCAGCGTCCCAGGTCACCTCACCATCGATCGGGGTGCCCAGTTCACATCTGTGCCCTGGGCACAGCTTGCCAACAGGTTGGGGATCCAGCTACACCCCACCACGGCCTACCACCTGCAGGCCAATGGACCGGTCGAACATCTGCACCACCACCTTAAGTCAGCATTCATGGCCCGCCTCATCAGTCCCGACAGGGCGGACGAACTGCCTTGGGTGCTCCTGGGCATTCGCTCCACTCCCAAGGAAGATCTGCAGGCGTCATCTGCTGAGCTGGTTTACAGTGCACCGTTGGCACAACTTGGTGTGTTCATCAACGCACCTCACATTCCCAGTGGTCGCCGCACGAACTATTTCCTCACCTCAGGGAAGGCTTGGACTAGTTTGAACGTCCACCGTCACCCAGGCATGGCACCCGCCCGTCTCACATTCCCGGCGAATTGCTTTCCGCGGAGTAAGTTTTCGTTCGGCGGGGCACAACCCCGGCACCTCTGCAGCGACCATATGAGGGGCCGTATAGGATTGTACAGCTTTCCGGCTCTACTTTCATGCTGAACATTGGCGGCAGGCGGTAGCTGTTTACAGTGGACAGGCTGAAGCCAGCGCACCTCGATCCCACCAAGCCTGTGGTTATAGCCCAGCCCAAGCAGCAAGGCCGCCCGGCGAAAAAGGACATTGGTGCCAGTTCAGGGGGGGGTTGTGTGGCGGCTCACCCCTAGGCAGGCAAACCGGCCCCGCTTATAAGCCACGCAGCGGGGCAATCGGCCAAAATGGCACCGTTGAGGGTTTTCCCTTCCTCCCAGCACAGGGCTCAGAAGCCCGCGCTGGGGGACCACGTGACGCGCAGGTGACGTCAGCGCCCTCCAGCACAGTTCTCAGCCAGGTCCGGGCTGGGAGCAAGAGCAGCCCAGCAGCCTGCAATAAACTAGTCTGCTCACTGAGCTCACCCCTTCTGGTTGTGTGTGTTCTTTCATGAACAGTGTAGCTGCCGCTACAGCTACAACATTTAGCAGAAAAGATGTGGTGTTGAGTACAAGACAACTGAATAGAAATAAGTTATTGTACTAATAGCAATTTTAAATTGCATTTACTAATAAAAGCATAGAATAATTAAAAATACTGGAATCAAATGACAGTAGAGGGAGTAGACCCAGTACGTCGATAAAACTACTCAATATATCAGATTGCACCAAACTAGAGAGATTAGTCAATTGAACGAACTGACAGTAATTTTGATCTATTAGTCATCATTTGCTCTGCCTTCCAACCTCAAAGCTCTCAAGTTTCTGTTGTAATAGCTTAATATCATGCTCCTCTGCTTCCATTACCGATCACAAGGTACAAAGAAACAAATCTCTTCACTTTCTCAAATAAATTACTGTCTTTCATTCTATATTTCAACTATTTATAAATCAAAAGTGTATTCTGATACCATTGTTAGAAATGAATGCCGTAAAACACAATTTCTTGACTTGTTCATGACAAATGAAAAACACAATTTTCTAATAAACAAACTGCAGACCTTGAGACAAAGAAATTCACTACAGTGGCGTAAGGAAGCATCAAGAACTGGAATTCTATAATCGACACAACCAACAAGTACTGCAGTTCAGAGTCTTCTTCATGCCAACTCACCTCACCACCACTAGTAGTCCTTTCAGGATATTGACAATTTATACTGAATGGGGAAGTATAATAAAATTGCCATATCCCCATCAAAAACTAGACTTTTCCTGCCCTCCCCCTTGCACACAAAGCATAGTTGAGCTTCATAAGGAGCCTTACATTTCACCAATCAAGGCTAAATTTTGACCAGCCTTCAAGGTGAAAGGAAATCAACGATTCAGTAATTTCTAACAATACTGTGCCTGCAAAACTAGGAAACCTCAAGAGAATTTACAGAAGCATTATCAAATAAAAAATTGTTGCTAAACCACAAAGAAACAGGGTCAAAGACAGATTTGAAGGAGCAATTAAAAAATGAGTAAACTGAAAATTGAAAGACCAGGAATACAGAAGGCTGCATTAAGTCACAAATCTAACCAAGACCATTGAAACTGTAGACTTCCCATTTATGTGAAGAGCTCCCTCAAGAAGGCAGCGAACATCACAAAGGATCCCCTTTGGTGATTTATACTTATTGTTTGTCAGTGTATTTTATGTACTGATGTAGCATACAAGTATTTCAGTGCATCTGCACATGGTGCTAATACATACAAATATAAATTTTTCATTCATTTTCAAAATGGAAAAAAGTTTATACAAGCTAAATCATTAACAAGAAAATGTTAAATGCAAAATTCAAAACAGCTGAAAAATCAGTAAAGCATATTTATTACATTTCTTAATAGTAATCTAGCCCAAAATCCACAGTTAATCATTTTTTCCTCTTTTGTGGATGAGTGCTGCAGTTCACACTGGCCAAGAATAAGGGTTGATTGAACATCAACAGAATTTAAGGTGATTGGAGGTAATGTCAAATATTCTTCCACGAAGTCCAATGCGAATTTGAAAACATCTTTCCATTCGCAAAGCAACCATTTTAGTGTTTTTAAACATTCTGAAGATAGTAAATGAACATTTTAATTTCCGTAGCTCCATTTCAAAGCATCTTCAGAGACGATAGCAATAAAGGAGCAATTTTCAAAGCAGTACCTGCCAATACACCAATTATTCACAACCAAGGTTTAAAAAGTTAAAGTCACAAGAGATGTTAGCTCAGAAGACGGATATAATGGAAAACTATAGTAGGTGAAACAACAAAGATAGTGGCCCTTAAGGAAGATGAAGAAGGCACAAATATGAAAGAATTTATAAAAGAATGGATCCCAAAGGTCCTGGGAATGCCAGAAATACAGGATGGAATGGAAATAGAAAGGGCACACAGAACACTAACCCCAAAACCACAGTCACAACAAAAACCAAGATCCGTTTTAGTAGAATTTCTGAGATACACGAAAAGAGAAAATATACTGGAGAGGGCAAGGAATAAAATCAGAGAAGACAAAAAAACCATTGGAATACAAGGGTCAAAAAATATCTTTTTACCCAGACACAAGTTTTGAACTCCTAAAGAAGAGGAAGGAGTTTAACACAGCAAAATCGATCCTATGGAAAAAAGGCTATAAATTTATGTTAAGATATCCAGCTGTGCTTAAAATATTTATCCCGGGGGAGCAAAACAGACTGTTCTAGGATCCTGAGAAAGCACGAGAATTTTTAAAACGCCTGCAGGACAGAAGGAGAGATGACAAGATGTAACAAGAACGACGACAAACTACATATAAAGATGTAAAAATAATAAGTAAAAACTAAAGAAGGGAAAGAAAAGTGAAGAAAGGAAGTAAGGGGGAAAAAAAGAGGGTGAGCTTTGTTATATGTGAAGATAAAAGTCTTTTCTGGAGGGGGTTGGTTGGGAGAGAATAACAGTCACTGCGAAATCAGTTGACACTAGCGAGCGGGTTCGCAATCCAAATGGAGGGGGGAGTTGTGGTTGTCCGG